>NC_046164.1:3866588-3931588 GCF_011064425.1 Rattus rattus
CTTTCTCAGCATATAATGAGATGATCTTGTGTTTTTTTTTTCTTTGAGTTTGTTTATATAGTGGATTGTGTTGATGGGTTTCTGTATATTGAACCATTCCTGGGATGAAGCCTACTTGATCATGATGGATGACCATTTTGGTGTGTTCTTGGATTTAGTTTCTGAGAATTTTATTATTTTTGCATTGATATTTATAGGTGAAATTGGTTTGAAGTTCTCTTTCTTTGTTGGGTATTTGTGTGGTTTATGTATGAACATATTTGTGGCCTCATAGAACAAATTGGGTAGTGTTCCTTCGGTTTCTATTTTGTGTAATAGTTTGAAGAGTATTGGCATTAGATCTTCTTTGAAGGTCTAATAGAATTCTGCACTAAACCCATGTGGTCCTGGGCTTGTTTTGGTTGGGGGATTTTTTTTATGACTGCTTCTATTTCTTTAGGGGTTATGGGACTGCTTGGATGGTTTATCTGATCCTGATTTAACTTTGATACCTGGTATCTGTCTAGAAAATTGTCCATTTCATCTACATTTTTCAGTGTTGTTGAGTATAGATTTTTGTAGTAGAATCTGATGATTTTCTGAATTTCCTCAGTTTTTGCATTTCTGATTTTGTTAATTTGGATAAACTCTTTGTGTCCTCTGGTTAGTCAGGCTAAGGGTTTATCTATCTTGTGGATTTTCTCAAAGAACCAGCTCCTGGTTTTGTTGATTCTTTGTGTAGTTCTTTTTGTCTCCCCTTGGTTGATTTAAGTCCTGAATTTGATTTTTTCCTGTGGTCTAGTCCCCCTGAGTGTATTTGCTTCTTTTTGTTCTAGAGCTTTCAGATATGCTGTCAAGCTGCTATTGTATGCTTTCTCCAGTTTCTTTTTGGAGGTGCTCAGAGCTATGAGCTATCCTCTTAGCACTGCTTTCATTGTGTACCAAGTTTGGGTACATTGTGCCTTCATTTTCATTAAATTCTGAAAAGTCTTAACCTTCTTTCTTTATTTCTTCCTTGACCAAGTTATCATTGAGTAGAGTATTGTTTAGCTCCCATGTATATGTGAGCCACCTGTTGTTTTTATTGTTGTTGAAGCCTTAGTCCTGGTGATCTGATAGGATGCATGGGATTATTTCAATCTTCTTATATCTGTTGAGGCCAGTTTTGTGACCAATTATATGGTCAGTTTTAGAGGTGCTTCCACGACGTGCTGAGAACAAGGTATATTCCTTTGTTTTAGGGTGAAATGTTCTATAGTTATCTGTTCAATCTACTTGGTTCACAACTTCTGTTCTTTCAACTATGTCTCTGTTTAGTTTCTGTCTCCATGATCTGTCCATTGATGAGAGTGGGTTGTTGAAGACTCCCACTGTTATTGTGTGAGGTGTAATGTGCTCATCCTCTCTGACCTCAAGCTGTATTACAGAGCAATTGTGATAAAAAAAAATTGCATGGTATTATTGGAACAGAGACAAGCAGGTAGATTAATGGAATAGAATTGAAGACTCAGAAGTGAACCCACACACCTATGGTCACTTGGTCTTTGACAAAGGAGCTAAAACCATCCTGTGGGGAAAAAAAGACAGCATATTCAACAAAGGATGCTTTTTAAAATGGAGGTGAGCATGTAGATGAATGTAATTTGACCCATTCTTATCTCCTTGTTCAAAGTTCAAGTCCAAGTGGACCATGAACCTCCAGACCATAAAACCAGACACACTGAATCTAATAGAAGAGAATCTGGGGAAGAGTCTCAAACACATGGGCACAGAGGAGAATTTCCTGAACAGAACACCAATAGTTTATGCTCTAAGATCAACAATGGACAAATGGGACCTCATAAAATTGCAAAGTTTCTGTAAGGGAAAAGACACTGTCAATAGGACAAATTGGCAGCCAACAGATTGGGAAAAGATCTTTACCAAACCTACATCTGATAGAGGACTAATATCTAGTATATACAAAGAACTCAAAAAGTCACATTCCAGAGGACCAAATAACCCTATTAAAAATGGGGTACAGAGATAAAGAAAGAATTCTCAACTGAGGAATACTGAATGGCTGAGAAGTACCTAAAGAAATGTTTGGGTTGGGGATTTAGCTCAGTGGTAGAGCGCTTGCCTAGGAAGCGCAAGGCCCTGGGTTCGATCCCCAGCTCCGAAAAAAAAAGAATAGGAAAAAAAAAAAAAAAGAAATGTTTAACATCTTTAGTCATCAGGGAAATGCAAATCAAAACAATCCTGAGATTCTACCTCACACCAGTGAGAATGGCTAACACCAAAAACTCAGGTAAAAGTAGATGCTGGTGAGGATGTGGAGAAAGAGGAACACTCCTCCATTTTTGGTGGGATTGAAAGCTGGTACAACCCCTGTGAAAGTCAGTCTGGCGGTTCATCAGAAAATTGGACATTCCACTACATGAGGACTCAGCTATACCACTTCTGGGCATACACCCAAAAGATGCTCCAACTTATAACAAGGACATATGCTCCATTATGTTCATAGCAGCCTTATTTATAATATCTAGAAGCTGGAAGGAACCCAGATGTCCTTCAACAGAAGAATAGATACAGAAAATGTGGTATCTAAACAATGTAGTACTACTCAGCTATCAAAAAAAAATGACTGTATGAAATTCATAGGCAAATGGATGGAACTAGAAAGTAATCATCCTGAGTGAGGGAACCCAGTCACAAAAGAACACACATGGTATGCACTCAATGATTAGTGGATGTCAGCCCAAAAGCTCAAATTACCCAAGATACAATTCACAGACCACATGAAGCTCAGAAAGAAGACCATAGCGTGGATGGTTTAGTCTTTCTTAGAAAGGGAAACAAATTACTCAAGGGAGGAAATATGGTGACAAAGTTTGGAGCAGAGACTGAAGGAAAGGCCACCTTGGGATCCAACCCATATACATACTACCACCAAACCCAGACGATATTGCTGATGCCAAGAAATGCATGCTGGCAGGAGCCTGATAGCTGTCTCCTGAGAGGCTCTGCCAGAATCTGACAAATATAGAGGCAGGTGCTCACAGCCAACCATTGGACTGAGCATGGGGTCCCCAGTGGAGGAGTTAGAGAAAGGACTGAAGGAGCTGAAGGGGTTTGTAACCCATAGGAAGAACAACAATATCAACCAATCAGATCTCTCCGAGTTTCCAGGGACTAAACTACCTTCCAAAGAGTACACATGGAGGGACCCATGACTCCAGCCACATGTAGCAGAAGGTGGCCTTGTTGGACATCAATGGGCAGAGAGGCCCTTGGTCTTGGGAAGACTTGATGCCCCAGTGTAGGAAAGTGACAGGACAGGGAGGTGGAAGTGGGTAGGTCATAGAAGCAGAGGAAAGGAGGATGGGATAGGGGGTTTCCAGAGGGGAAACTGGGATAGAGGTTACCATTTGAAATGTAAATAAATAAAATGTCCAGGAAAAATAAAGAGAAAGAAACAGGGTAGTCTCAGATTTATCCTAATTTGTATGAGGTTGTTAGTGTGGATCTTAGCCCATTTCCACCATTAACCTTCAGAGGAGAGAGATGTGGGCCAATGAACGGTCAGATCGTTGGGGGACAGGGAGGGTACAACATGAGAAGAAAGGCTAGAGTAATATATTTACAAGCACAGACATATTCAATGCCACATGTGGCTAGAAACCTGTGGAACATATTCTTCCTGAACACCTCCAGAGGCAGAGGGCCATACTGACATCTTGACTTTAGAGTCTGCCTTCCCAAAACAGAAAGAGTAAATATCAATTATTTTCAGTTATCCAGTGATCAGTGTTCTGTCTTACACCTAGCAAACTAATTCCGTGTATAGAAACAAAAGAGCAATTAACAAGTGCATTTTCATAGTGTTTGTAGCTTAAGATATTATCATAAAGGGGAAGAATCTGCACCTTGGAAGACAAAGATGAAAAAAAACATGAATAACTGAAGGATTAAAAGAAATCAAGACATCAGTTAGTTCTTCCAATATCCTTTCCTCTCTACACTTTCTTACCCTTCCCTTACTCCTTCAGGAAACTGCGGATTTATTTAATAATTATTGAATCAGAAACTCTGGATTCAGAAGGAAGGAAGGATGACATAGCATATTAGAAACTAGGAAAATAAGTAAAAGTATTTAAATTTATTTATGTTTGTATTTATTATTTATGTATTTATTTATTTATTATTTGAGACTGATAGCACTGCTAGCCCAAGCTGTTCTGAAATTCACCATGAAGATCAGGCCAGCTTCAAAATCAAAATCCTCTTGCTTTTGCTTCCTAGATGTTTAAATTACAGTTATATGCTAGCATGTCGCGTGCAGATACAATTATTTTGAAGTTTACCACTCAATTGTGGCAATAGAATATTAGAACTAGCCTTTTAAACAGAATTATACAAGGAATGGCTATGTTCTGAATTTTAGAAAAATGCAAATACGAAAAGCCCAATTTTCCTAAGCATTGGTATTTCTAGGAACTTCAAATGTCTCCACAAAGAAGAGTTTTCCTAGTTCTGTATTTAAAAAAAATTGTTCTGACCATAGAAGCTAATTTATTAATTGTATTTCTATTTTTCTATTTGGACATATCACATTATATTACTTGTTATTATATTATATAGTATATAATATAACTGTTATATAAGTGTATTATATTAATACATTTTTAGAGTTACTGATACATGTAATTGATTATATATGTGTGCATGTGTGTAATGTACATATACAGGGCACACATAGAGCTCAAGCTGTGTGTATTTAAAAGAAATGAATTGCTCATGTTGGTGGTTATCCTGGGGTTCTACTGTTATAACCTGAGAAATGCTGTTCTAGATCCTGGGAGTTCGGGGGATGAGCGTAGGCCCTAGAGAGCCACATCACCTCAG
This sequence comes from Rattus rattus, assembly GCF_011064425.1. Classification (NCBI taxonomy): domain Eukaryota; kingdom Metazoa; phylum Chordata; class Mammalia; order Rodentia; family Muridae; genus Rattus; species Rattus rattus. The sequence continues at coordinate 3,871,455 of NC_046164.1, forward strand.
AGGAATTATTCAATGGAATGCATGAGCATAAAGCTCATTGGCTAGTTTATAACTTTGGCAAAAGGATTGTTTCTGTAAACACTGTATTTCCATCTTGTTTTTCTTGTTCTGCAAATGTCTTTTCAACCATCCTTCAGTTTCTGTAAGAACAAAAAGTGTCGTGTGGAAATTTCAAAGGTTCAAAGAGAGAAACAATTTCTTGGGGTGGTGGAGAAGTGTCTCACTGCAGTCGTTCACTACAACTAGTGTTACTCAAGATGGGCCAGAGAGTGGATCAAATCCAGGGCCAGTATGTTTCAGAAGACCTGGTGGCAAGGTCTTATTCAATAATTTTATTTTTAAGATTTTATGGATGAAACATTTCTATCCTTCCTAGAAGTCACTGTCTCACAGCAGGTACCCTGGTCCTCTGGCTCTCTCTTTTTTTTTTTTTTTCTGGAGCTGGGGACTGAACCCAGGGCCTTGCGCTTGCTAGGCAAGCGCTCTACCACTGAGCTAAACCCCCAACCCCCCTCTGGCTCTTATAACCTTTTTCTGTCCCCATTCTTTGGGATGTTTCCCGAGCCGTAGGTTTGTGGGAGTCACACTGATATTGGCTGGGCACTCCATAGACAGTTATTCTCTGCATTTTCACAAGATGTGTATCTTTCACACAAATTATTGACAAGCCTCTGTACAGCAGATAGAGCAGCCTTTATCTCCTATAAATCCAGGCTTCTTTAGTATGGCAAGAGCTACACTTATCTGTGGGTATAAGGATAAGTGTTTAGAATATGCTTAGAAAATACCTTGATTTAGGAAAACGGCAGTAGAGTGGTTTCCTCTCGTGTCTATCGAGGTCATATGGATTCATAAGGCATTTCCTTTTTTCTCTATATAGAGAAAAATATCTTATTGAGTTGGCCTACCCTGGAGGGCACTTAGACAGTCGGAAGCTCATTTTAAAACTGATCATTCACAGTGTGGGATGCTGTGGAAGAATGTGCTTTACTGAAGCTTTTCCTACTACTCTGCTGACATCCTGAGTTACATGGGAAGCTAGAACATTTTCCTCCAGGCAATGAAATCATGAGTGTGATTGGACTATATTCGTCAGAGTAACTTTGGAATGGCGAATACTCCTGATTATTTCCCCCTTACATTCCCTGCCTGTGAAGCGGGAGAGTTCCAAATCTCACTGGAACTCTAGAAAAGCTAGGAGAAAGGGACGATCAAAGAAATTCTCTCCATGAAAGAGTCATACCAGAGATGAGTGGTCAGAAACTCTTGTGCTGGTGATATATGCCAGAGGTCCTTTTGAAGTGAGAGAAACATGGAAAGTATGTTGACAACGATATGGACAATGTTGACAAGAGTGGACAAAAATAGAAGGAAGGGGTGCCTTCCTTGCCTCCCTCCTGGGGTAATGTTGGCAAGTTTTAATTTGGTGTTAAGTGACCTCTAATTCCTGTGGTTAGTATTTCACAGCCAGAGTCAACAGATTTGTGAGAACTGGTGAGGTTTGTGGAAGAACACAGAATAGGTAAACATGCGTGGGTGGGTTCTCCAGGGCGAGACATGTTGTGAACGTTCTAGATGAGCTTTCCATGTGACATTGGACTTACTGATAAACTCGTGCCAAAGGGACTGTTACCTTCTCACACGGTTTGAGCCATTTTACCTGAGATCCGCTCAGAACACCATGTTCCTATTTCAAGGCAGTACCATCACGAGGACTTAACACCAAGCAGAGTGATGGCATTGGCCAGGACTTCACTTCTGATTTGGGGCTAACAGAACGGATGATTACGATTTAACTTACCAAATTTGCCAAATTCAGAAGGGCCTATTCTTTTGCTTGAGAATATTTTTATTCTTATTTTATTTTATTTTTATTTTGTATTCTTGAATGTAGTCCCATGTTCCTCAGGACCTATTCTATCACAGGTTATCCTTCCAATGACTGCGAATTATCTTTTGAGAGTATTTGAAATCCTGTGTAGCTGAACATGCCATAGTGCCTTCTGCACTTAAGCCAACGTGAAGCTTTGCAAGGGCCATGTTTGGATATTGTCACATTTCACAGCAAAGGAGTCAAATCCACCATTGTTGTAAAACCCCTCCTGCAGGCCCATCTGCCGGACCGTGAACGCCTCTTATTCACTTGTTTAGGGTGTGACTGAGCTATTCAGATGGGGAAATGGTCAGTGAGTACTTGCTTTCTGCAAACACAAGGATCTGACTTTGACCCCTAGAACTCATGTTAAAAATCTGGTGTGGTGGTTCACACTCGTTATCCCAGAACTGGGGAGGCAGAGGTGGCCAGCTAGCCTACCTACTGGGTGAGCTCCAGGCTAGGGAGAGACTCTGCCTCAAAAGGAAAGAGGAGACCCTGTCTCCTCTCCTTCCCCTTGAAATGCTTTCCACTTTATTTTCAAGGAGAATGTAATGTTCCCTATTTCTAGTCAGAGGGATGATACTCAGGGTTCTCTTCTGGCCTCCATGCTCTTTCTCTATTTCTTCTTCTCTCACGTGTACCTGTACATACAAAGAAACAGGTATATAACTCTCCCCAACACACACACACACACACACACACACACACACACACACACACACACACACACACTCAAGACTACAGCACTGACAGACATGAGGGAATGATTGATTTAGAGGGCCCAAGGGCTAGATGAAGGTAAGGACTGAACTGGTGAGGCATTGCTAGTTTAAGAGCTTTCTAAACACCGCGTAATTGGGGTAATTTCTGTTCTACAAAGGATCTCCCCATTTTGGCACAGCTGGGGACCATTTTCAAGATTTTCAGGTGAGAGGCGGTGACAACTGCTTTGGATTTTCTCTTCAGTCTATCTGAATTCCCATCCTCTTGCTTCCCTTTAGTGGTCTGAGTGATGTTAAGGATGCATTCATCCTCATTCCCCTCGAAACGCTTTCCATTGTATTTTCAAGGAGAACGTAATGTCCCGGATTTATAGTCAGAATCTCACATTTAAGGCTTGGAAAGGAAGACAAACCAGGCAGCCCAGATCGAGACCGTTCTGCTTTTGTTTTTGCTAGGCACGTGAATGAGATGCTACAGTCAGCAGAATCTCTCCGGGCCCACACTGCCAAGATGATAGAACCACTTAGACACTCTGTAATGAAGATGGATGGGTATTAGCGTGTCTGTCTTTTTGCATTTCTTCTATAAAAATTAAAAATGTCCTTAAAGCATTGAACACGGTGATGACAAGCGTGTGCCTAGTGTTATGCCCATGTTATTCATTTTGCCTCTTCCTTCCCCTTCCTGTCTTCAGTAAGTTTGCTGGATCCTGGTACATCTGCTGCGGAAACCCACATGCTCCGATCCATGGTCTTCTGTCCCTGCCTTTAGGGGGTGATCTTTGCAGATCTACAGTCCTCACCACTCCTGCTGTATAGATTCTTACCTTCATCTAGCTCAGGAACAGTGTAAATAAACCTTTCCTCTTGTTTGCTGATGCGTGACTGTTTCTCAGACTTTCTATGACATACCATACCATGCCTATTTTTTCTTCCTACTCCCTTTCTGCTAATCCTTCTTCTTCTTCTTCTTCTTCTTCTTCTTCTTCTTCTTCTTCTTCTTCTTCTTCTTCTTCTTCTTCTTCTTCTTCTTCTTCTTCTTCTTCTTCTTCTTCTTCTTCTCTTCTCCTTCTTCTCCTCCTCCTCCCTCTTTCTCTTCCTCTTCCTCCTCCTCCAACTCCTCTTTTTCTTCCTCCCGACTTTCCCTTCTTTCTCTCACCCCTCTCTCTCTCTGTCTGTCTCTGTCTCTGTCTCTGTCTCTGTCTCTGTCTCTCTCTCTCTCTCTCTTTCTCCTTCCTCCCCCTTCTTTACTTCCCCTTTGCTTCTTTCTTCTTTGTGTTTCTCCTTGCCCCAGTAAAAGCTTGGCTCTCTCGGCCATTGAAGGCCACTTATTAAACACCAATTCTGTAAAATGTTTTTGACATTTTGTTTTTCTATTTTGTTGGTTTTTCACAATTTAGGGAAGGTCTCATTTGTCATCCAACATTAGGTGAACAATTCAGATTTTTGAGGACTTATTGTTTTGCCTACTTTCTTTTTAGAATTAAATGCAGAGCCTAGTATATTATAAGAGTTTGAAATTTATTTGACAGGAAATGGTGTATTATTATCATTGTTATTAATATTATTGCTATTATTTGAGAAAGGATTTCAGATTTAACTCTGACTGGTCTGAAACTTGCAGTGTAGACCATACTGTAGACTCTGGTCTTGGACTTCTTGCAATCTTTCTGACATTATACATTTTTGAGTGGAAGAAGGGTAAAAAAGCAAAATGAGGCAAAAAGCAAGTATACCACCGAGCTTACTTTGTGTTGGCCAACTGCTCCCAGGCCTGAGGCCTCCCCTGAAGTGGGCTTAGTATACCTAGCGACTGTAAATATATATGGTAACAAATACATATGATATTCTACAAAGAAATGGGGGGTACTATGCAGAGTACTTGTCCTTTGATTATGTATTCTTAATATATTACTGTAACAAAACAAAAGAGAGAGAGAGTGAGGGAAAATGTTGAACGATTAAAATAATTAAAACTGAAGTGGCTGATTTAAAGAGGCAAAGAACTCCTGGGTCAGAAGATAAAAACGATTGATTGTCACCCAACATGCAGAAGGCTTGGAACATTTAATCCTACATGCGTGGTCTTCATCTACGCTGTCCCCTAAAGGCTTAGAGAACTATGTGGAAAAGGAAGGCAGGAAGATTGTAAGAGCCAGAGCGGGTGAAGGGGTCCTAGGAAACAACAGGGCTGATGTACATATGCATTCACAGAAAACTCTCAGGGATTGAAGCCAGATGGGGTCTCAGCACTGAGAAGAGGGAGTGGAGTGGACACACCCCTAACCTATAAGCTAGCTATACATAACTGATACCCATTGGGAAACAAAGAAAAGAAGAGAAAAGAAAAAGAAAAAGAAAAAGAAAATCTATTTTCTCCATGGTGTCTCACTGGGTATATTAACCACACTTCAGGGCAGGCCCGATGCTAAGGGGGAAGTTGGCCAACATAAAGTAAACTCAATGGTATTTCTGTGGACTTTTTATCTTATTTTTCCTCAAGCAAATTTTGTGTTCTTATTCTTCTGCTTGTTTATTTTGATCTCTCTCTCTCTCTCTCTCTCTCTCTCTCTCTCTCTCTCTCTGTGTGTGTGTGTGTGCACTCAGATGTGTTTGTTTCTTGGTTTTGTTTTGCTATTTTGTTTTAAGCAGATAGAGAGAAAACAATAAAGTTGTGTGGCTAGGAAATGAGATAGGACACGATCTGGGAGGACTTGGGGTGGGGAAAATCATGGTCAAAATATATAGTATGAGGATCTTTTTTTTTTTTTTTTCAGTTAAAGAAAAAGATTGCCAGCGAGTAAGAAAATGAACAACAGATTCATGAAGAAGTTGGGCAACATGAGTCATATCATTTCATTGAGATCAACACAGGAGAAGCTACTCACATGTCATTGACCATGTCCTTTCACAGGCATATAGAACTCAGCATATTCTTTCCTGCTCAGGTCGCCTTGTAATGGGGCTCCTCAGCATTGTCTGGCTTGTACTCAGCTGAGGGTTGTTGACGAAGACGTGAAGAGCTGTGCCCACCGGCTTTGCGGGTCTAACAGACTTTTACCAGGAAGGGACTCAGCACAGATGAACTGGAAGGTCTCGTTCAGAGCCAAGCTCTAAGTTGATCCTCTGGTGCCTTGCAGGGAAATGAAGGCTTGAACACCTCATCTCTCACTCTTGGGCTACTTGTGGGACTTCCCTGGTCAGCATTCTGCACTCCATCACCAGAACAGCTAGGAGGTTTGCAAACCTCCAGAATTCCTGATACTCTGCTGAAAGGCTCTATTTTCCACCTTTCCTTTTGTTGATGCGACAAAACAATTTCCTTAAAGCTGTCATTGCTCTGTTAGGTTCTAGGGCCATTGAACATAGAAATTAGAAACTCAACGGGACAGATGAGAGTGAGGGTCTGTGATGGGCTGGATAGCGCATGCGCCATCCACCGACCAGCGGGTAGATTAACATTCCTCTTATTCTGTTTCCTCCCCCCTCCTCTTCCTCCTCCTCCTCCTCCCATGATTTCTCCTCTGGAACTCCATTTGCCTCTGCTTTCCGGGTGCTGGGATTAAGGGTTTATGTCACTCTGCATAACCCCAGATTAAAATTCTTTAAAAAGCATTCACATGGCTACATGTGCTATCGGGCGATGTGTTTCAATGTTGACATTCCAGGAAGGGGCCTTCTGATTTCCTCCCCCCTTGTCTTACATCAAATAATTTGGTTTATATCCTATTTCTGGTGGGGTGCATCTGATCTTTAATGCCACATCTGTTCATGACTGAGTTAGATTAGGAAACTGAAATGTGACAATATCAATTCGCTGGAATTGTACCTATTACTGACTACACCGGTTACTATTGTTTTACTGTAAGCCTCTTGTGAGAATTGTAGCATAGTCTGAAGCAGGAAAATAATTTAGAACAAAAAAGTAAATCGATGCATTTCGATGTTTAATAAAGGAGGAAGTCAATAACGCAGTTAGAATGTAATATGCCTGCTGATTTCCTCTGTGGTACGTCCAATATCTTTATCTCAGGATAGTAGTGATCACAGCCCAGTAATGTTTTCATATTTTGAAGACCATCACCAGTGTTTATGGATAATTAGTTTAATTTATCCAACTTAGCGGTTTAAACTTTCTCTACTACAAAATAATGTCACCTTATCTTACAAAGTTGATTTTTGTTATGGCCTGGTGGCACATACCTTCAATTGGAGCACTCAGGAGGCAGAGGCAGATGGATCTCTGTGAGTTCAAGGCCAGCCTGGTCTACAAAGTGAATTCTAGGCCAAGCAAGGAAGGCTACACAGAGAAATCATGTCTCAATAAATAAATAAATAAAAATAAAACAAAAAAGGAGAAGAAATTGATTTTTACTGCACAGGATGGTACGTGTCTTTAATCCTGGCATTAAGAAGGCAAAGGAAGGAAGATCCCTGAGTTCGAGGTCAACCTGGTCTACCTAGCGAGTTAGAGGCCAGCCCAGGCTTCCTGGCTGTCAAGACCTGTCTCAATGAAACCCAGAAACCTGTAATATCTTTAAAAACAAACCTTTGGCATGTTAATACAGTGCAATAGAAAACAAAAGTATGGTACAAGAAAACTGTTTAGGAAAATATCTGCATTTCAATAAGGGTCTCATCAAACAAAGAAACGGGAAATGTGCGCTATTTCATTTCGTGTGTTAACACTGATTTTAAAACAGTTCTAACTCAGGATCATATAGGATCACTCTCCCGAAGATTAAGACAGGAAGGTTGAGGTGTCTTTTGTGTGAAATGGAGTGACCTTTGTGACCCGGTCTGGGTTCTTCCACTCAGTCCCCCACTTGTGAAATCCTCCATTTCAGAACACAACATCCACTAAACAGCAGGTGTGTATGTCCAAGGGTTTGTTTAACTTAAAGAGATAACAACATCTTACAAGTTTTCTAAACAAAAAATGGCTGGTTCAAAGTTCTCTGACCAGTGGCATGTAACTGAAGCAATCAGTCCAGGTCCGGTGGTGCTCTGTTAAAGTGTCACTATGCGTGGGCTTCAGGATTTGCTTAGGGCAGCAGCGCTAACCTTGACTCTCTTTAACAAGAGCACCAACGTATGAGTCCCAGACCCACATCCCACGTCCTAATCAGCAATGTTTACTGGGGAAGTTTAGGCAATGAAATTCCACTTCAGGTTACTCCGGTTCGGAAAGCTGGATGCTCCGTCTCGTGTCTGCTTTTCTTGAGGCCCCCGTTAAAATGTTCTCTTCTCAGAGCTTAATTTTAGTCTGAGTATTCGACTCGATGTAAAATAGCTTAGGACACTTGGTAGGGATTGTCAGCGGTCTTATGAGCGGCAGGCGTAGGTTTGTGACTTGATTGCTTAACATGAGTTTAGGCCTCCCCTCGGCTCATTTCTTAGTTGCTGGAATAGAGCGAGACCTTAATTTTATCGTGTAAACGAGATGTTTCATTATTAATTCATCGTCAAATGATTATGTCAAAGCACTTTTGGATATATGGGCCACAGTTGGCAAATCTTCTTGCTTGTCTAAGGATTATCAAAGTGTTATTTTTTTTTAAAAATTTTGTTACTTCACAATTCCATGAACATTGGTCATATTCTCTCCCAGTATCCTCTGCTGCTCCCTCTGCCTCCTGTTCTATTTTAAATGCACACCAGGTCAGTGGGAGGCCATGAAACCTAAACCATAAGCAAGCATGTTTTCATTCTGCTTCTGCCACTCAAGGATTTTTCTTACTTTGGAGATCTTTCTTCTTTTTGAGCTTTTCATTGACTTCCAGTGCTGTTAAAAGAATTTTGTTCAGCAGGGTCATTTTGTGATATTGTCACGTAACGTAATGATAATCCTTATAAGATCTTGAAATAAAAGTTTAGCTAATACCTATTTAACTCAATAATGAATATCATAGTTTGAACAAAAATTAATGCTCATATTCAAACATGATTTCTTTTTTTCTTTGTGAACTTCAAGGGGAAACTTTAAACTGTAGAATGTTAAGTCATATCTAATTAAGCATCCCCCCCACCACAGTGTTTGGGATGAAACTTAAAGCCTTCTGTATACTAGGTGGGTGCTCTACCCCTAAGTTATACATATCCCATCCTTAAACATACTTTTAACTAAAGATAACATTGAAGAGTAAAATTAGATAAAACACAATGTGCATCAGAAAATTCAAGTGGTGATTTTCCACATAGAAGGATTATACACCATTTTGCTCTAAAATTCTAGGGTAACATGGTTGTCTAAAATGTATTTATTTTGTTAACAAGAAGAGGGAAAGGGAGAATTGTTATTGTTTTTCTAAAAGGAACTTTTGAAAAATTATATTAACTCAGCAAAGACTGCCACTCACTTAACACACACTCATTAAACACCTAGTGTTTTATTCACTGGGGGAGTACGAGAATCTATATGGAGGAAGTACTAACCCGCAAAGACCCTGCACGAAGAACATCTTAGTATTAAGACTGAGAAGCCAGGCACGTTGAAGACCTTGGACAAGCAGGACAGATAATTGGACTGTAATAATAATGTCCAAGAATCTGTAGTATTTATGAGATTTTTCATTTTCTAAACACACCAATAGAATCTTAGCATGCAGTGGCCTTCCTTGGTCATCCTATTTTCCAACAACAGCTTACCTTTAATCACAAAGCCAGTCAAACTGAATGTCAAGTGTTTGTCTCCCTTCCGGATGCACCTCTGACACCGTGTTCAGCTTGACCACGAGTTCTTGGTTAACATGCAGGGAAGCTGACACAGTCAGTGTTTGTCGTTAGGGTAGACAGTGTGACACAGTAGTGTGGAATGGCGCGGAGTGCTGATTTTGAAGACAAATTGCCAAATACCCAACTCCATTACTTGCTAGTCATGACCCTCGAACTAACTACACCTCTTCATCCAGCGTTTGAGGCTCCTCTAGGTTAGATGTACACAATCAAATAATAGGGCCTGCTTTGTAAGGATCAGCCCTGTGCCTGCGTGTACAGTGCTTAGAAAAGGTCTCGGTAAATGCCTTATGGGTATCTTTATTTTCTCTTGAGAGCAACGGGTCTTTTTACTCACCATCTCTGACTCAGTTCCAATTCTAAGGAACTGGATAGTGTTTAGAAGCTAGGGAAAAAAATTCGTAGTAGTTTATAGAAGTCGAAATTAGAGAGAAGACTGGATGAATCATCTGGCCCAGGATAGTCCTTTGAGGAAGGAGAAAATCAAGACCTCAGAACATTTATATATATATATATATATATATATACATCTATATATATATGTGTGTGTGTGTGTGTGTGTGATATATATGTATATGTATATATGTGTGTATGTATATGTGCATATATATAATGCATTTTTATTACATTTATATGAAGTTGTCATAATGGAACCCCACTATCATGTCTAATTAATATGCTAACAAAAACATATAAGGTAGAAACTTAGCTGAAAGTGAGACTTTAAGATGCAACTTCTATGACGTCAGTCATGACGGGGTGGCTCGCACATCCTTTGTGGGTACTCTATGATCCTCTGAGTAGTTCTTCATCATGGACTCCTTGGCTTATTAGAAAAATTGAGATGCTCATCCAATATCACTTTAAACAATCCTGTATCGGGCAGGTAAGTCCAATCTAGCTTAGTGTTGTTGACTGTGTGGGCTATCGTCATTGTTTGTGCCACACAGGATTCACTGCAAGGTTTACCGAGATGAGCTGGGATCCAATAGCTTTGACTTAGCCAAGCTACAAAAGGGGGTGAAAAACAACAACGACAAAAAACAAAACAAAAATAAAAAACAAAAAACCTAAGCAAAGCTCAAGCCTCTTGATTTAAATTTGCCACGATGAAATTGACCCCATGTTTACAATATTTTATATATTTATATATATATATATACATATATATATATATTAAAGAGAACTGTTACGTCTGAGGAAGATATTTATAAATATATTCAGAAGTTTTCTTCTATAAAGTTCTCGTTACCTCTTAGGATTTTGTTGTCCCGGTTGTGGTTGAGTTCCTTATTCATTTTATGGCAATTGTACTTTAAGTCACTGTCCTACTTAGTGAAATATTTGCAATGGTAGACAAAGATCTGTCTTAGAGACAAAGACAAGTAAAGAAAAAGTAATTGCAGGCAGCTCTAAAGATCTTCTGCGGGGTTGGGGATTTGGCTCAGTGGTAGAGCGCTTGCCTAGGAAGTGCAAGGTCCTGGGTTCGATTCCCCAGCCCCGAAAAAAAGAAAAAAAGAAAAAAAAAGATCTTCTGCATATGCAAATTTTTAAGGGTTTGTGAGGCATATTGAGGATATTGTGGTGTGATTTGAAGTTACGCCCTGTTCTTTCATTCTCTCATCAAATATTTTCTGTGCCTTCCCTATCCAGAAGCCCACCACTTGGCAGCTGTGTTCAGCCTCCAATACCTCAGCTTTGATTTTTGAGCTTCCATTTTTTTCATAGCTTAAACTACTAACTCATTACTGTAATAGAGTTAAATTGTGAGAGTTAAAAAGGTGTGGGGTTGGGGATTTAGCTCAGTGGTAGAGCACTTGCCTAGCAAGCACAAGGCCCTGGGTTCGGTCCCCAGCTCCGAAAAAAAGAAAAAAGAAAAAAAGAAGAAAAAAGAAAAAGAAAGAAAAAGGTGTATTGTGTATCATTTTTGTGTATATTAATCTTTAAGATGATATCTAATAAGATTGTTGTGGTTAGTCCAAGCCAATTAGATGTGACACAGTATTTTGACTTTGCCTTAGTTTCTGGGTATTTGAGCGGGTCTACATTTGGCAGTGTCCGAGACTGAACCTAAGGTCTTGTACATGCACGATGAGAGTTTTATTAATTAGCTACCTTCCTAACCTTGGGTCAATTTTTTTTCAAGAGACTTTTAGGTTCACAGCACAATTGGGCAAAGATTTAGCAGTTCCCATATTCCATCTGTTACCCCCTAAACTACCCTTTATTCAGTACTAGGGGGTCAGTTTAGGGCTTTAGTGATATTGTCACCCTTTATATTTTTTATTCATTGTAATTCCCCTAAAATGCCCCTCAGACCTGCATTTAAACACAAAATTGAAACACACAGGGTCTTCCTAAATTTCCCATATTGGGTTTTTAACTCTGTAGCCCTGGCAGACCTGAAACTCACGAGCTTCTGGGCTTAGTTTCCCAAGTAGTTGGAATTACAGGCTGCACACCACACCCAGCAGAGTTCATTTTCAGTGCTGTGCATTCTATATGCTTGGGCAGATTTATGACACGCACCCACGATTGCGATGTGTGAAGTAGCTATGCTGGGCTGAGGACCTTCAGTTCTGCCTCTCTTTCTTTTTCCTCTCTCACCTTTGGTAAATGTTGATGTTCCTTGTCTTTGTAACACTTGCCCTTTCTTGAACATTCTGCTGGTGTAACCTTTTCATATTGGTTTCTTAGGATGTAAATATACATTTGCATTTACTCCATATCTTTTCACAGAGTGACGACTCCTCCATTTCTAGTGCTCAATAATATATTCATCACACGCATATATCATAGTTTCTTTTTCCCATCTACCTATTAAAAGACATCTTGGGGCTGGCATGACGGCTCCCACATATAATCTCAGCACTCGAGAGGCAGAGCCAGGAAGATGCCATGAGTTTGAACCTCTGACTCTCCATAGTAAGACTCTATAAATAAAAGAATGGAACTTTAGTTGTGTGCAGGCTTGAGAATTAGGACTCAATGTTTTATTAGAACATTTGTGCAAGGCTTTTGCATAAGCTAAGCTTCCACCTCTTTCAGATAACTAGCAAGAACATACTAGAACATACGACCTAGTCTTTCAGCCCTGGGTTACCTGTAATGTGGGGCTCCCTTCCTGGTTGCTCAGTTACCATCGTTACATCTTTGATGAGGTGTCTGTTAAGATTTGCATCCATTATTTTATAAGGTTGGTATTTCCTTATTCTTAAATCTTAAGATTCAGCTATACAATATTTGTTTGCTTATTTTCCTGAGAAGGTGTAGTCCTGGCTATCTAGGGACTTATGTAGATCAGGCTGGCCTCAAACTGAAGGAGATCTACTCGTCTCTGTCTCCAGGGTGCCTGAAACCTTGTTTGGCTATTGTGGATCTTTTGCCTCGTCACAGAAGCTTCAGAGTCAGCTTGCCAGTTGTTGCAAGATGTCTTGGAAGCATATGCAGCGTTGCTGGTCTGAGTCTACGAACCGTCTTGTAGGAAATTTCTTGGTAAATTCTTATATTGATACAGCTAAAATATATCCTTATACATGAGGCCCAGGAGGAATCATAGAAGGGGAGGGGGAAAGACTGTGAGAGCCGGAGGACCAGGATGCCCGTTGCTAGTCAGTATCTTCTGAGGTGACATGGAATGTACAGGTACGGCATCTCAAATACAGTTGCCCGAAGGAGACCGACTTAATGACAACACCACTTGACCTGACAATATGGAAGGGAGAAATTCTACAACGTCCCACACCTCGATGAAGAGCTGCAGGCAGCCAATGGTTATTGAGAAGTAGAGAATCAAGTTCTTACAGGGGTAAAGTCTCACACAGGTTGTTCAATCCCTGGACACACATGCATACAGGCAATGCTAAACAGACTTAGTCGGTTGTACAAACACACACACACACACACACACACACACACATACACACACACACTAATAATTAAAGAAGAAGAGTTCATGAATTTGGGAGGGGGCACAGAGGAGTGAGAGGGAGGGAGAGAAGGAGAGAGGGTTATAGGTGACATAGATTAATTTCTCAAAAAGAAAAAATACAGACTATTTTTTGAGGCGGGCCCTTACTGTGTAGTCCTGGTTATCCTGGAACTCACTGTATAAACAAGACTGGTCTTGAACTCACAGAGATCTGCTGGTTTTATTTCCCAAGAGACATGCCACCATACCCGGTGACAAAAAAAAAATTCCATATTACAGATTTGTATCTACAAATATCTTTTTTGGAGGGGAAGCTAATGTAAATGATCTTGTCCTTTTAATTTTAAATTTCTTTTCTTTTCTTTTTTTCAGAGCTGGGGACCAAACCCAGGGCCTTACGCTTGCTAGGCAAGCGCTCTACCACTGAGCTTAATCTCCAACCCCTTAATTTTAAATTTTATTATCAACTGTTCATATATAGGAGAGCAATGAATTCCTATATATTATCCTTATATCCTGAAACAGTGTGAGAAGAGTTTTCTTTGATTCTTTCGCATTTCCTAAGAAAACCACCATACTATAATTTATTTTGCAATTCTCATGCCGTTTCCCTTTTTCTTATTGTATCAAGCTGGAATCCCAGTACAATAATGAAAGGAACACTAACAGCCTAGTTTCTGAAAATGTTCTTTTTTTTTTTAATATATAAATTTCATTTCTATTCTGAACCTGTTGAAGTAGAGAAATTTCCCCTCATTACATGCCTGTTATGTTTTCAGTACTTTTAAATGTATCAAAACAGAGTTACACCCTCAATTTATAGCTGAAGAAACTAGGCGCGAAGAAATGACCTTGTTCAAGGACAAAAGCTCATCCGTGGGTCAGGAAGGCTCCCACCAAGCTCTCCAAGCCTTGGCCACTTCTCTATCTGAATACAGACGTGTGAGACTTAATCCTCCAGGCAGGTCACTGTCTTCTTTTAGTGAGCGACTTTTGACGCGATCATCACTGCAGCTTTCTGGAGCTGCAAGCTGTCACCCACATTATAGAACAACAGGAGTCATCATTGACCCTCTCCAGGTGCAATCTCCCAGCTGATACACAACTGCTGGGCTCAGCAGGTCTCTTCCTCTCAAGTCCAGGTAGGTCCTTGGAAGGCATTTGTACGTGTGGACTTTCTGTAATTCATTTGCCCAGAGTATACTTTTCAACGGACAGAGTTCACTCTTTGTACCCGACTGTTTCAGGGTGAGGGTTATTTGCTGTCTGCTTGAACTTTGCAAATTTTTCGTGGTAAAGGATTACAGTGCAAATACCAGGTCAGTGGCCTTTGTGGGTAGATAAGCTACGGCTGAAAACGTCTGAATGAATCCATTCTTTAATACATCCATTGATTTCTACTGGAAACTTCTAGTACAAGAAAGTCATTGGCAACTGTTAGAGATGACTCTAAAGTGTATAGCATCAAAATTTAAAAGTACTCTGAATGAACGGAAGTACATATTGCTTGTGACTGGCACTCATGTCCTCCTGTCTAGCATTATAGGTGTGTGTGTGTGTGTGTGTGTGTCTGGTGTCTGTGTCTGTGTTCCCTCATCTTTACTTTTAATTTATAAAATCCTGGAAGGGGTTAATACCAATATACATAGTCTCATAAACACTTAAAACTATTTCTATATAACATAAACTCGAGAACAGGCTTTTTGGACTAACTTTGTGCCCAAGCCCAACAACTGTATCTATTGATCTGATCCTTTGCACAGGACATTGCCTTTTTTAGGATCAAGTTATCTAGGGCACAGTCACCAAGATAGATTTCATGTCACGAAAAAGACCAAGTGTCATCATGCGATTGGTTAGTGTGAAGCGACAAGCCAGGAATTGTCAACTAGGTTAATTTAGTGATCACACACAGATTTATCTTCTCACAAGACCTACAGGAAAGATGGAGGCTCGTTAGCTTTCCTGTCAGGATTAGTTTGGCTTCTGCCGTTTGGCCAGGAGGTGTTAATCAACTATACCTTAGTGAGTTCTCACGATGTTTCAATACAGTTGCCTCCACTGAGTTCTGGATGTGATAGACAAATACTGTAACTAAGGCTGTGGGACCTCTACTGTCCTCAAGGGTCACCTGAGAGGATGAGAGGAACCCTAATCTGTTTGGCATAGCAAGCTCAGGACACATGCATCCCATCTTCCGTGTCTGCCATCTGCAGTCCACCTTCTTCCGGGTCTCTAATCACCCCACACTGGCTTCCCCTGGCCTCCTCTGGCCTCTCTTCCACCCCAAGTCCTCTAACGTGTGCTATTGAAGTTTCCATCATTAGCATCAGCCTTTCAGTGTGTGAACATACTTCCCGAGTGATCACATGGTCTCACTTAAGTCCATCTCTTAAAACATTCATTAATTTACCCTCAGAGAGGACATCTCTGAATCCTGGATTGTTATATTCTTATAACAAGGCCAAGCAAATATTAATTACCTCCCCTCAGTAGGGCATATATCCCGCCACCTACCCCACCCTGTCTGCCCTTCCCCCACACTTAGTTCTATGGGTCAATACCTAACCATCATCGAATCCAATTTTGCTCCTTATCTCTTATATCTAGTTTGTTCGTCACCGATGACAGCTCTACTCCCTAAGTATAGTCAGAATCTGACCACTAGTAACCTTTCCCCTTGCTGGCCCCCTAGCCTAGTCTATTACTGTCTTCTGCCTAGCATGGGGCCACAGCCTGTTGACTTCCCAGCTTCCATGTAGCCCACCATGGTCCTCCACCCGCAGACAGTGACCTTCTTAAAGCTCAGTCCTAGAGACACCAGGATAAGGTTAGGCCTTCTTGCTGCGGCCCATATATTCCATCTTCTGCCTCTTTCTGGACCTTGGCTCCCTTGTTCTCCCACTGTATGCTCCACTCCATTATGGCTGCCCTGAACTCCTCTTAAGCCTCTCCTGGAGTGTCCTCACTTCCTGTGTCTCTGAGGGACCTGCCTCGACTTTCTGTCAATCCTCTCCTGGAGTGTTGTCACGTATTGTGTCTCTGAGGAGCAACCCAACTGTTCCCACTCTCAGTCCCCTTCTTCCTGGTCATCATTCAGATCTCAGCTGAAGCGTCCCTTTCTCCGACAAGCCCTGGAAACCAAAATAGCCAGCCTTCACACCGCAAAGGCTGATTTCTACCGTCTCCAGCTTAGTATCTGAAAGCCATGTACTCAAGCTCTGTCAGGTACAGGAATAGGCAAGTTTTACTTCGTGTTGAATTTCTAGTACCTACAGAGAGACCGATACATAGTAGCCCTTCAAAAAAATATTTGCTGAAACTTTGGCTAATTGGCTTTTGTAACTTATTTGAAACATGAAGCCAATTATCTCTAATGATTTTTCTAGTGGAAAAAAAAACTCTGTTCCGTTCTCTTAACTGTGATTGGTCTGAATAATGGGAAACATGTCAGAATGGCACTTGGTTTCTCAGACCTCAGTAAAGCATGTCTCTGATCACTTAACATACATGTATAGAACTTCCTCTTGTCCTGTGCAGGTAACTGGTAGGACAGCGTGGCCAGCCGGATACCACTTGGCTTTGTTACAGGTGTACAACTGATATTTCCTTGGAACGATTTTGAGCTCCTGTGCTGGCCCTAGTCTGCTTTTTAAAATGGCGGTAATGATGCTGTTAGTTAAAATGTTTAAGTGTTTTGTCTGGGGAGACGGCATAATAGGTAGCAGTACTTACTGGGCAAGCATGAAAGCCCAAGTTCAAATCCCGGCCTTGGAGGTGAGGTAGAAGCAGGGATCACTGGGACTTACAAGCTAGCCTAGAGCCAATTTCAATGGGAGTCCCTGTCTCAAGGGAACAAAGCTAAGAATGATAGAGCAGGATATCTGATATCCTCCTGGGCCTCTGCAGTGCATACACATACCTACACACGCCTGTGTGGGTATGCCACACACAGAAACCACACGTACACACTACACATGTATATACAAGATTTCCCTTTTAGTTTTGAAATTCATCTCGTGTCAACATACTCTGATAATGTTTACACACACTCAGTGTGCATTATTTACTAGTTGAATTCCTGTAGGCCTTTTATGAGTACTGTCCCTAATAATCAGGAGACAGCCAAGGCAAGGTGATAAGAACCCTTTACTGGTTTCCAAGGAACAAGTAAGTGGGGGAGCTGGCATTGGAGGTCCGAAGTCCCTTCCCATGTCTGTGCCTAATAAATGAGTAAGAGTCCTCAGGCAGAGCGGACCACCGAGACTGGAACTGTGCAGGATGTGTAGTGAGTACCACATCCTCAGGTGAATGAATGAGGTGAGTGAAGACAGAATGAGAAGAGCAGCTCTGTCGGGTGCCCCTGCTCCCGCTCCAGGAAGCCTGTTGATCACTGTTGAAAGGAAGCTCCTCCCCCACCCCAGCCAGCTCCGTGCTTGCTTCCCTCACTGGGCTCGCCTGTTTGATGTCCCAGGCTCCTCTGCTCCTGCTTTAGGCAGCACTTTGGTATCTGAGCAGCCATCCATCCTCAAACATTCCACACGTGTTTCCCTTAACTTGCTTGCTTTGAGAGGTTATCATCAACACAACCAGAGGGAAAACAAGCTCTTACCGAATCTCCGTACACAGCAAGTCTGTGCCGGCTAGACATCCGGGGTCAGAGTTTTGAAAGCATGTCCTTTCTGCATGTCTTAGCAACTTCAACGTGACAACTGAAGGGATATATAGTAAACATTTACAGCAAAGTATCCTACAACCGTTCTTTTTAAAAACTAGGGGAAAAAAGGCATTTCATGTGCCTATATGTATGTATTTGTGTGGTATGTGTGCTAAGGTGGGCTGTCAGAGGACAGTTTGACCTATCAGTTCTCCCCCTTCCATCACGTGATCCCAGGGATTGAACTGAGGTTGTCGGGCTTGGCACCAAGCATGCCAGGCAAGTGTTCTACCCCTGATCTACATCCCTGAGCCCTAATTTCTAATCTGCTATGTTCCTTGGTTTTGGATTTGGACACATTCCCTAATCTATACCATTCTATCTCAACATTGATTTTATGAAACAGGATGATAGTGATGTTCTGGAATAATGTTTCCAGGGGGACAAATGCACCCATGTGCATAAGTATTGCTAAGGGCTGACACATTCCGGCATTTTGCTAACTTTTGTTAAACACACCATGGTTCCTGGCATCTTTCCCCTCCATACACTCCCAGTGCTCAGTGGGGTTACTGAGCATCCAGAGGAACGTGAAGACTCTTGAGGTGTTCACATTTGCATTCTTCCAAATGCAAAACTAAAACAACAAATAGGGCAATATCTATAAGTATAAAATACTTACAATACAGTCAGCCATTTATATTGAAGAGCTGTGACTAAAAATGAAAACAGAGTAATAGATGTAATCATATAATTATGACAACATAAGGCTGGAAAAGAGAGGTAATTATGCTTCAGAGATGGGAGGGTTTACATAGGCTAGGGGGAAGGTGGTCCTGTAAGCACAGCTCCTGGTCTGAAAATGAGCCTGGTGAAAATGGAGATGACCTCCAAGCATTTTATATATTGCTTACCTAGTATGGCATTTTATATTTTGTTGATTTGCAAACATATAACGGTTACAATATGGTAATTGATGGAATTTATATGAGAGAGAGAAATAAAGGGTCATGCCGTGGAGATAATTTCTTCATTTCTCTTTTTGTCCATATGCTCATTAATTCAGAAGCATTTTGAACAGGCCTGAGGTGTCAGCTGTGTGCTTAGCCACCAGGGGTGCTGCAGTGATGACCAAAGTCAGAGGACTGCCTTCCGAGACTTTATAGACTAGTGGACTCAGATTACAGACATTGTGAGTACAAAGGAAAGAGCCTAGATGTTGGCTTAAAGGCTAATGGCTAATGGGAAACCATCAAAGCATATGTGTGTGTGTGTGTGTGTGTGTGTGTGTGTGTGTGTGTGTGTGTATGTCATTTTAGGATTTCTCATAGTAGATAGGGACTAGAGGTATGGGCATTGCTTCTATGCAGAGGGGAATAATGTAGAAATAAGATCTTAAACCAGAGCAGGGCCAGTGTCCTGTGGGTAAGGATAAGTATAAGGTTGGGTCAAAACCATTTAACTAAGTAAAACTGTTTGATGGATCAAAATATTTAGGTTAAGTTATTCCAAAGCTACGAAGATGGGTAACATGGCGAATTTTGATATCATAAGCCAAATAGATCGTTTTGAAAGGTGGGCCAGGAAGATTCTAAGAGCCAGAGGGAGTAGACATTTGCATCAAAAAGGCATGAGTTGGAAAGGATCGTGAATTCCCACCCTGACTGGAAGAACTGTGGATGATTGATAGTGTGTGAGGGAGGTAGACTTGACACACAGGTGCTGAAAGGCTAGCATGCTCCTGGAGAGGGTCCCAGGAGCATACAGGAAACACTAGGTGGACTCAGTGGGTGTTTAAGAGAAAGAGAGGGAGGGTGGGAAGAAAGGAAGATGTGACAGGAACAGAGCGGAGTAAGACAGAGAGAGACGAGAGAGAACAGAGAACACAGGAAGTTTAGGGGGAGACGTGGGAAGGAGAAATATGAGGGAGAGAACGAGGGGGTTAAAACACATTATAGATGTATGAATATCAAATAACAGATTTTAAAAAGTAAACTTAGAGAGAACTTAGATGAGTGTCAGGGGATGGTAAACGGCTGGTTTTGAATATACTGTCATTTCTGCCCTCCTGACAAGTGGGTCTCCTGAGAAGGGCTGGGTCTCCATTTTATTTTCAACAGTGACGATAGGAAGAAAAGGTTTTACACTATGAGCTAATATACACAAGTAGAATAAAACTTTCACAGATGTTCCTATCAGCTGTGGAATTGATTACTTTCTGTCCTTTTCGATGCTGGGGATTGATCTCAGGGCCCTGTGTGTACTCTATGACTGTACTCTGTCCTCAACGCTTTTTGGTCCATTCAATTCTAGTCTAATTCTTTTATGCAACTCAAGCCTACTTTCACAGCACACGGTTCACTTCATGATTGTGTGAAAGCTGTCCAAAAGGTAGCTAGGAATTACAATATTATTCTAGCATTATCATTATTCCCAGCAGTAAGGATCTTGCTGGAGAAGCAAAGTCAAGGTGGATAGAGATTTTATAGTTATGATTAAGAAATACGCTTGAGTTGAGGACACCCAACTGAATCCCAAATCTTTAAGTTAGAAGCAGATCATCCTCCAATACAAGAGTAAGCTAGGTAGACGTATCTTAGCGGATGGAGAACAAAGGCCATTAGAATTATCTACTCTTGACACATGTCCACTGTGATTTAAAATGTATAAACACATAAAGATATGACTTAGTGAGTTTTCCTATTTGATAAAGGACTGTCAGCAGACCCTTTCCTGTAAGCACACATCGCACCTGAGTTTCCCACGATTACGGTTTTAAGTAACAACGAGCATGAGCCAAAGATCCGTCTTTTCGTTGGCGTAGAGTACTATACCTGTCGCTTTAAGTTTACTAATGGACGAGCTACTCCGTGTATCTCTCTGGTGAGGGGCCACGATCATATTTCTCTACCATAAATGGTTTTATTTGCAGGGTGGCCAAGACCATTGGGGAGATAGTCCTATCTGAACTTCTGGAGGATCCCCTTTCTTTATTAACCTAAGCAGAATTCCAAAGACTATGTATGCAAAAATATATTTCTTTGAGACTTATATTTGGGTGGATAGGCAAAGAAGGCACATTGTAGGCACCAGCATTTGGGTGATGAATGGGTTAGGTCACTGGCCTATTCAGAGAGACCGCAGCATGTCTAATGGCCAAAGTGTTTTTAGCCTCTTCAGTTGGTAAGGGTTACAGTAAGACAGCTCTGCTAACCTGTTTATCTCTACCCTATCCCTTTAACCATGTGAGTACTCTGTGTGTGTGTGTGTGTGTGTGTGAACATATGCTGTGAGATTGCTCATGGCCGCTTGCCACATGTGCAGCTCTGTCTTCATTGGTCAAGTTAAAGAGGCAATCAATGAGTGCTCTGAATGGCTCCATGACCCTAGACATGTCTAAGACTGGGTTTGGGATACAGTGAGCTCAAGACTTTGTGCTTTCAGGGAACCCCTTATAGGCAAAGGCGTAGGACACAAATTATAAATTTCAATTGCACAGAAACATTAATGTAACAACCTTAGTGATTTAAAAAAAAAGGGAAAGACATAACAAGCAATTTTTGAACAGCCAACAAGAGACTCCAAAGTTTACCGGCCGAAGTTCATGCTTTAGCCACTGTTTACACGGGACAGCTAACCTTCTGTCCTAGTGGACAGGACCTGTGTGGTGACATTTGGAGACCGATGGAACCACTGCTTCAGGCACGTTCCATCGTGAGTCAGAGTTCACTCATCATGTAGTCAGAGGCAGAGTAACTGTTCTTCTAAATATCTATATTTTAGAGAAGGTTATGTATGGTTTGCTGTCATCAGGTCACTACATTTGCCAGAAAGTGAAGAAGTGGAAATTGATATGGTTATTATATAAGAACAAAGGCACATGGGAATTAGAGGGTGGTTCATGGCGGAGGAACGGAAAATATCCTGGTGGGGAGTCCAAGACAACTGTTTGAGGGCGTAGATGACAGAGGGGAATCTGGGGGTTAGGATGAGTCTAGTGAGGGGATAGGGAGAGAAGGGAGTGGCTTGGTGCAGCGTTCCTTATTCTTTACGTGTTCTCTTCCTGTTGTTGCTTGTGATAATGTGGTCTTGATTTTCACCTGTTCTTGAACGTTTACTCTTTCTTAAGATTTCTTTGTGACTTTCTTCTTCATGTACTTTTGCTTTTTTCCAGGCTAATTTGATTTTCATTTTGGAAAAAATAGTCTTACTATATAGCCTAGGTTGGCTTAGAACTTGTGACCCTTTTCTTCAGACCCCTGGATGCTGTTTCTACCTTCTTCATGATGCATAGTGTTCCTAGGTTAGACCTTGCCTGGACCTCTCTTTATTTAATATATAACCATCTAAAAGATATCTGATTTTAGAAGACTCAAATGCACCTGAAATCGAGCATGTGCAGATCCCACCATCCCCCTTGCTACATCACTCTGCCCTCTAGCCAATACTTTGCAACCACTGAGTAGGATATACTGATGTAAGAAACCCTTTCAGGCCCCAGGAGAGTTTCAAGGCTGTTTGAATAACGAATTCCATAGTCAGGGTCCCTGTGTCATGCTCTGGCAGAGGAGGAAGACAGACGGTGTGGGCACATGTAATTGGTTTTATTTACATGAGGGGAACAATATTGCCGAAGGACGAAGGACGAAGGAGATTTTCTAGTGTATTATAGAGAAAGGGGTTTCTTGTTAGGTCAAAGGCCAATACTATTAATGGCCTCTCTCTCTCTCTCTCTCTCTCTCTCTCTCTCTCTCTCTCTCTCTCTCTCTCTCTCTCTCTCTCTAATATCTCCACAGCTATCCATTTCCAAACCATTGATAGAATTCAAGGACTTGTCTTCTGTTGCTGGGGTCATTGCATGAACTTTCCTACATTCATTCCTCTTGTCTTTTCTAACCTCTCCCCCACATTAGAGCTGGGGTAATCCTTCTGAGCGTAATCAGACTATACCATTGAACTAATGAAACCGTTCAATAGCTTTTTGAACACTGTCTTAAATCTTTTGCTCACACGAGGCACAAAGCCATCTTCAATATGCCCAATTCATCTCGTACAGGCTTCTTTATAAGCCTTGGCTGATCTTTCTTAGCTTTATAATGTTTTTACTTTAATTCTTGTTCTTCCTTAAGCATGGCCTCATAATACTTATTTTATCTTAAAGTCCTTTTCCCCTCCACTATTCATGCTCACCCAAAGCCTTTCAGCTTGTAGTCTTACCCACAGTATCACCTCTTAAGCTCCCAGGCCAATGGTGTTCCTAAGTAATGGTTAAATCAGGAATATTATTTTATCCTCAACTACCTGTATGAACTAGGGTATCAGTCATCTTAGATGAACCACTCCTCCAGATGACCCGTTGCTTTCTTCAGGGGTAGCATTCTTTGAAGGAGCTTGCGCTATTAAAATAACCCTATCCCCACACTTAGAAACCAAACACTTGAAAATTCTGCCTTTTCTTTTCTGCTGGCTAACTTACTTTTCATGCCTTTCTTAATGTCCCTGCATGAAGTTCCACTTTTTTCTTTCTTTTTTTTCTCTTTTTTTTCGGAATTGGGGACCGAACCCAGGGCCTTGCGCTTGCTAGGCAAGCGCTCTACCGCTGAGCTAAATCCCCAATCCAGTTCCACTTTTTTCTAAGGTGGGGCTTACGTCTTTGACTTGATCTTTTGTGAAACTTTTGGAAATTATCCATCTTCCCCAGCGTCTGCTTCCCTCTGCTTTCTGCCTGCTCAGTGCAGTTTTCCACCTGACCCTGCCCCCTACCACCATTGCTCCGCAAGCACAAATTCGTCCAGTGAAAGCAGATCCTAAATTTTATAGTCGTTCGAGTCACGTGGGTAGCTAAAGGGGTAGGTGGCAACCCACACGTCTCGAGGCACTACGAGCTTGCCCTTTTGGTTTAGGACCTCCCCTCTACCATCCGAGCTACACAGCACATTCTGCGTGCCTAACACCGAGCAACATTCCACCTTAATTATTTTCATTTTCTTGGATCCTCACAGTCCGGAAAACAACCGGTGTTACAGCAGCCACTCAATATCCGTTGAGCATGAGGTGACACTACTTAACATAGGAACGAGACGTTACTTTGTGCCTCCTGCTCTGTCAGCAGGACACTGTGCTTGCTGATAGCGGGGAATGTTTGTTCTTAAATACATCGTCCCTGATGTGTTTACCTTGGCCCGTTTTCCTTGTTCCTGCAGAGAGAAGTTTGGACTGATCAATACAGCCATCTGCCTCTAAAGCAATGGGAAAAGGCTAACTTTCATACTTTTAGTATGTGGCTGTAGAAAGAGTATAGATACGAAGATTAAAACTATTGAAACGGCAAGCGTACACATTTTGGCTGTTTATTTAGAGTCTTGGCGTTAAGACTGGAGCTGGCACAGCCACGAATCAGGCATGTCTGGGGATGAATACACCAGGGTCAGAAGTTACCGACATTAGTTTTTCATTCTATTTGGATACACACTTTTGTCACAGTTGTTACTCACTGAAATTTTTTTTGAAGAAAAAAAACCCTTCAAATTCATATATATTAATTTAATAAAGGGGTTTTAATCTATCTCAATATCATAAAAAGTCAGTTTGAACAATTCAGTTCTTATATACCCAATAGTATTTGACAATCATCTTTAAACATTTGTATTATACAGCTTACTATAATTATGCTGTAAATGAATCTATCTGTAATACTCTTAAAAAAAAAAGAAAGACCATAGGCAATCATTTATTTGACTTGTGTAAAATTTACAAGTGATTCGAGATCAGAAACCCCATTTCTCATTGTAATCCCATTCATAGATTGTTTTTTGCAAAACTCATTGGAACTTTAGGACTTAAATATTTTAAGTTTTAGCTGAGTGATAGGTTAGAAAATGTTAGGAAAGTACTGGAACCAGGAGATTACAAAACAATACATTTTAAAGTTTCAGAAGTGATCATAATCATATATTACCCTTTATTGGAAATATCCTCAAGTAGAGCTGTACAAATTTCAACATAAGATTATTTTAGCTATACAATGAAGCTTTTGTCTATATTTTTGAGATATAGTTTTTCTGTCTAGCTTTGTCCTGGACCTTGCTGGGTAAACCATGTTGGTCTTGAACTCAGAGATCTGCCTGCCTCTGCTTTTCAAGTGCTAGGGTTAAAGGCATGCGCCACCACTGCCTGGCTACAATCTATGTTTTGTAAGAGAATATAAAACTTCGGCTTTGTGGCTTTAATCTTTCAGATAATAATTTTGGATTGTGTTTGGAGAATATGCAGACGGTGAGCAGATGTGCAGAAGTGTATTTAGTTAGGGATGGATTCTGTCTGCACAATAATTATAAGCAGAATCACTGTCATTTCCACGTCATGTGCTCTACTCGTTGATCTATGACAAAGAGGTGAGCATTCAGGCATTCCCTATAGTTTCCTTTAATTGGAAAAACATTAATTATGGAAAAGCGTCTCATTAATACCGTTTGGACAACCTTAGCCGTCTTTTAATTTCTTAAGAAATATTAAGCTGATTCAGATAGTGAAGAATGCCTGGGAAGCAGCGATACAGTTTGGCTTGAACTAGTTCTCCAACTTGGAATCCTTCGTGTTATCCTCTCCTGCCTTTGAGGACGCCTTCTCACTCCATCAGACTGTCACATGTCATACAGGAAGCACGTAATCATAGCAGTTCAAGGAGGAAGGACCTCAGGGACAATTTTATCCCACTTGATTTGCATGGCACGGAGACAATAACAGGCCTGCAAGTCCAGGGCTGTAGCAAGAAACTGAAACTTAGCTGAATTAATCTGCAGTCAGTAACTAAGACGCCGGAAAGATAATAGACAATTTGAGTGGCACAGGCATGAATTCCAGGGGCTTGATCTAGTAAGAAGGAAGGACAGAAAAGTGCATTTTTTTGTCACTGGGACTATGGTAAAAGAGGTTGAACAGATCAAACAAACCAAAAACAGCAATTTCGTGTGCATCTAATATATACTCAAGAGTGCTTTAATGAAAAGAATTGTAGTTTAAATGAACATAAACCTGTTATGTAAAATAATTGTTTTCGAAATGCATTCTCTCTCTGTTTTTCTCTTCCCCTATTCCTCCTTGTTTTTAAGTCATTGTTTGTTTATAGTAGGGTCTCATGTAGCCCAGGCTGGCCGAGTGTCAGGATTATAGGCCCGTGTCACCGCATCCGGCATTTCAAAACATAGCTCCACGGGTACAGAATATTTGTAGTAGAGAAGATAATATCTGCCAACAAAAGTACTTGTGGTGAGTTGGATAGCAAAGCAAAAGGGGGTTCAGGAGCGTGTTAGCCTAGGCTGCCTGTACCCAGCATGGCCATCCTTGGACAACTTGCTCAGTCTGACTAGCACTGTACTCCACTATACACGCAGTGCTTTGATTGATAACTTCAAAATGTAGCCCCTGCCTACCTGGACATTTTTCTTTTTCTTTAAATAAAAATTTTCCTGTAACATTAGTAAGTCAAAATGACCCAAATAAGTGGGTAATGATGTCCTTTAAAGTCACGGAGTGCTTTGCTTGGTAGAAACCCTCATACGTTGCGGGTAGACACGCAGCCTTTGACCATTCTCAATTACGCAACCATGCCAGGGCACAGTCATCGAGGACAGCAGGTTATTCTCTAAACTAGAATTCCACAGTGGGTACTCTTTGGCGATTTCATTTCATTTTATTTTTTTCTGGCCAAAAATTAAATATTCTTGTGTCATCATTGAACCAAGCGTTTTCTTCACTTTAACGATTCCTATGACTTCAAAATGAGAAGAACTCAGCCTTCCTGATTTACTACGGCAGTTCCTGGTTCCCTCACGGTTCCTGGTTCTCTCACAGCCGCTGTCCCCTCTCACCAAGACTTTTCTCTGCTCACATTTTCTAATCTTAGTAGAAATCATTAAAAAAGGGGTAGAAGTGTAACCACAGGAACAATGAGGGGAGGAACCCGAGGAGGGAGGGAGATAGAACGCAGACAGGGTGCTGGCAGGCCCCTGACACTTGTTAGCCAGCCAGAATCTCATCTCCAAGACTCTGCTTTCAGTAGGAGAATAGAGGCATGTGAGAGGGTACTAGGTGGTAAAAACTACACACACACATACATGTATACATATATACAATACAGACATATACACACATATATACACACATACATATACATACATATACATACATACACACAATTACATACACATACACACATAGAAACATAAATATACACGCACATACAAACATAAATATACACACATACACACATACACATATACACATCACACATACGTACACACATACCCACATATACCTACATACACATATATACACACTTATACACATTCCACATGTATACACATACACACACACATATATACACATACACACACATACAGACATAAACACACATACACACTCATACACACACATATACACACATACACATGCCCATACCTACACACACACACACACACACACACGTATGTTTAAGAGTAATATATAAAGTTATTTAAATCTAAGCATTTATCCTATTATATAATTCTGTTCTGTTATATCTGTTTAACAGTCATATGCAGAAAATTAAAGAGACCGAAGTATAGCAGCAAAGTTTTGGCTTTATGGGTACAGACAAACATAAAATCAAGAAAGGTGATGTTCTTCATGTTGTGCACATTGATATATAAATAGCTTTACATCACTCCAGCACAACCTTCCATATTACTTGGTACCTACCATATACGCACACTCTGGGCAAGTCTCAAAGTTCTGGATAAAAAAATAAGGCATTCACTAGTATAATTATTACATAGCTCAGTCAAAGAAATCTAGCATAATCTGTGCATAATGATGCATTGTGGTTAGTCAAGCAAAAACAGGGTGAAAGTTCATTTCACAGAGCATCAAGTACAGCACAGTAATGACATACAAATGCTCAGATAATTTCATGTCAAAAAATACAACCCCAAACGCTAACTTCAACATTTATTTATTTTTTCTTAATTATCAAACGCAGCTTCAAAATGTGACGGACACTCTTCTAACAATATCAGGAAAACACGCTGAATTAGGAGGGAAAGCACAAAGCATTTCTACTAAAGCAAGAAGCAAGACAGCAGTGTCCCCCGCACTCACTCCTATTCAGCACAGTGCTTGAAATCCAGCCAAAGCAATAAAACCAAAAAAAGGGGGGGACGGGGAGGATATGAAAAGACACTAAACTCTCCCTGTGTGCGGATATGACCCTAGATACAGAAGACCCTGAAGACTACGACACTTTCAGCAAGGTGCCCGACAGATAATTGATCAACCATCACCAGTAGTCTGCCTGTGTGCAAATAACATGCAAATAAAACCAGAACAACCCCGTTCTCAGTTGCCTTAAAAAAATTACCTTGGAATAAATCTAACCAAGGAAATGAGATACTCTTACAATGAAAAGTTCAAAACACTGAAAAAACAAAAAAGAGACTAGAAGAAGAAAGCCCTCTACACTTATGGATTGGAAGAATTAATATTGTGAAATTGTCTACACTACCAGAAGCAATCACGTAATCCTCATCAGAACTCCAGCATCATTCTGCGCAGAAACACATAGACAATCTTAAAACCCATTTGGAAGCACAAAGACTCTTGGGAGTAAAGTTCATATTGGATAAACTGAATAATGCTGTAAGTATTTTTTGCAGATGATTTAAAATTATTCAAAACCGTAGTAAAATTAAACAAATAACCCCCTTCCCAAACTCCCAGCATAGTACCAGAATAAAATCAGAAACATAGATCGATACAACAGAATTAAAGACCTAGTTGTAAACCTTTACAGCTACAGCCACCTGGTTTGTGTGTGTGTGTGTGTGTGTGTGTGTGTGTGTGTGTGTGTGTGTGTGTGTGTGTGTGTGTGTTGGAGAAATGTCTGCAACAAATGCTGCTGGGAAAATTAATATTAACTTGCAAAAGAATGAACAAGATTCTTTTCTCTAAAAGAACCAAGTACACATGGATCAGAACTCTAGCTATAAAACCTGAATGGCAGTCATTAAAACAAGAGCACACTCTGTGTGGATGTGGTCATCAGGGAGCCCTCGTGCACAGCCAGAGGGAGCGTGAAGTGGGTCTGAGCTCCAAGACACCGAGTACAGAGATCCCAAATCAATACCACAGATATACGTGCACATCCATGTGTCCTGCAGCACTGTTGACATTGGCTGAGTGTCCAGACTGGCCTCAGTGTCTGTCAGCAGAGAAAATGGAGAAGGAAAACAAGGGATAGTCACACAGTAGATTCTTTTCAGCTCTAAAGGACAAAACTATGTCCTTGTTAAGATCTTGGCTACGACTGGAAGCAACCCTACTAAGTAAATTAAGTCAGCCTTACAATGACAAATATCCTGTGTTTTCTCTCACTTGTGCTTTGAGATTTGGGGCAGATATATAAAATCATGCATGTATATATGACCCGGAGGCAGAAGTAAAGGGGTCTCGAGGGATAAAGGAGTCCATTTTCTACACCCCCGTGTCCCCTATCAGGCTTCTCAGAGAGAAGGTCCTGACTCACTTTTTAGAGTTTCCATACATAGGTGATGTGTATTGTTCTTATCTCCAAAAGATGCTGGGCTCTCTACCCCCACAGTATCCCAGAGAGAAGAGCCCAGGTCGTCATTTAACTGATTGAATCTAACCACAGAAAGCATGTTACTAAATTCATCCCATATTTTAAAAAAAATCTTTGTCTGCTTTTGACTGGCCTTAAGGGGGTGATAGAGTTTGGTGTTACATTATTCAATACGTACAGATTTTTTTTCCTTTGATCGCTCTAGTTCTGACAGGCCCACGGTCCATTCTAGGCGTCCCCTTTACAAACACGCTTCTAACTGTTTCAGTCCCTCTCCAAAAGGTGAAACCATGTCGTCAATGATAAACCACCTGCTCAAGTCACTTCCTTCACGCTAGTGCTGTTCGGTCTCCTTGTCTACACAGTAGCTCACTATCTTAAGACGATTTCTGCTGTACATGGTATCAATATACCATTGCTAAAATGGATCTGTCGCTGTAAGGCACGGTCTGAAGGACACCATCTCCAGAGTCCCAACACTTAAGGGGCTAGAGTCATAGCCCAGTGGTTGAGCCCTTGCTCGGCCTGGCATGAGGCTCTGGGTTCGATACCCAGAACTTCACAGAGACGAAGGATCTCCACAGTTGATGCTTACATTTGGGCCATTTGGAAATTTTCTTTGAGGCACCAGGTGTTTAGGAATAGCCTGTTACAAGGATCAATGTTCCAGCCCAGACCCATCGATTGTGAACTCAGACCTTTCCACCGATGGTTTTTCTGTGAACTTGATCAGAAAGATTGAGCAATCTGAGAACCAGGAGTTTCTAGATTCCTCACCTCAGTTGGTTGTTACTTGAAGGTCTCTCATGGCGTTGTTTCTATCAGGGGGCCAGTTGCTGGCTCACTGAAAAACACACTTGGTACTGAACAGTGTAAGTTTTTGTGGTGTAAACTCTTATCTCCAAGGAAACCTTTGGCACATTCTATATTCTCAATATTTCTAGTGGATATAGTTTGGGAGCATGGAAAGCTTACACATGGGAATGATGAGGAACAGTTAATGTTTGAATTACAGTGTTTATTTGCATTAGAAAATGATTTTTGACTTTTGTTGGGAAATACATTTTTCAAATAGAATGAGAATTTAAGTTGCTAATTATGTTTCAGTTGTTGAGTTTGATGCTTAATGATCTTCCTCTTCCTATCAAACATTTCAGACCCTTCAGTTTAGGAGGGATCTGCATATGCCCACTGAACTATCAGTAAGATGTGAACAAAAGACCTCATGTTTCTTCAAAATTAAATCAAACTTTCTATATTTTGGAATGGACAGAGGTCAAGTCACTATTTCTAGAAAATCTGTGGTAAAATTCTGATAACATTATTGGACACAGTTGTTTATTTTTCTGGACACATTTTACTTTCAAGAAGATGTTCAGAAGTAGTATAGGATCATGGGGAATAAACGGTGCAGGCTAGACCAAGGTTGTCTGATGGCCAGGATGACTTGAAAGAAGTTAGAGATGTTCCAGAAATAGGAAGGGGGTGGGGGGAGAGAAAGAGAGAGAGAGAGAGAATCCTATCAAAACGAATGCAAAAGAAATAAAAACAAAACAAAGAAAACAGCAAACAGCTAATAATGCAGGTATGTGTGTGTGTGTGTGTGTGTGTGGTGTGTATATGTGTGTGTGTGTGTGTGTGCTGTGTGTGTGTTGTGTTGTGTTGTGTGTGTGTGTGGTGTGTATGTGTGTGTGTGTGTGCTGTTGTTGTTCCCTTCTAGATGATGAACATAGGATCGTGTTTTCCAAACAACAAATGATCTCAGCTACTCTCTAGTTTTAAAGCCCCCGTACAAGCACAAGAAATGATCATCCCAGCTATTTTCTATTCAGAAACTAAACTCCTAGTTTAACTTTTGCGTTTATGCTCCTGCCAACTTCTTCTGAAGGCTAACTAAGCATCTAGTTTAAAAGCTAGAAAAACAGGATGTTTAGAAGTAACTAACAATAATATGGCTTCATTCCTCTCAGGATAGAATATATGTATAGGATGAATGCCAGGAGTTTCAGCAGAGTATAAATCCCTCTTTATCAAATGGAACTGTTCAAGCATTTCTTTTCAATTGAGATGAACTATAAGCATGGAGATTGTGTCAAGAGTTAAGCACTTTAATTCTTGGCTGCTGAAGATTAATTAGAATATGCCCGTGTAAGACATTGAATTAGGACTGCCAAGGAGAGGCGCAGTTGCTGGTAATTTATGTCTTAAAATTATTGGAGCTTCAACAGTCACTAAGCCAGCTCAAGATCCTACTCCATTGTGACGACTTTTATTTAGACTTTGGCATTTATGATTATCCTACAATTTAAATACAAGATGGACACACAGATGATTCTTTCACTCAATTGTCAAACAAAAATATATGCCCATAGTACATGTGTGGGTGATGAAAGCCTGAGTTAATAATGCAATATTATACATAAATATGTAGCATTTGTGAGAATAATACAAATACCTTCAAGGATTTAAGCATTGCCTACTTGTTTGTGTTTATCCAGATCCACACAAGGACAGGACTAGGCATGACTACTGTCTTCAAACAAATAGTGACCACTCTTTCTAGGAAGTTTACGGAGGAATTTATCCAAGAAAGAATCATCTTTTCCGTTTAGTTTTTTTTTTTTCCATTTCCACTATGAGGTTTTGGCTTAATTCTGTCCTCCACTTCTACCCCCCAGGGGAAGTAATTCTAGAGGTAGACATTTTTACTTTTTTACGTTCTGCTCACCTGTGTCTTCAGGGACTAGTCTGTTGTTATTCCATTTGTGGACTATTGAGTCATAAAACAAGCTAGGAAACACTTCTCCCTCCTCCTTCATTATGCCTTTCCTCTTGTGTGGGATTGCAGGACTTGTACACCTTCCTGAAGATGAGGACTTAAGATGAGGTCCTAGAAACTAGATTTCTCTCATTGTATAGATATGAAGAAGAATGCTTTTTTGGTCACTGAGTCGTCCCAGTATATATTGGAACCATGGGGTGATTGGGATGAGGTCTTGGCAGACGACTCATCCTTTTAGGTTAAGTGAGATAACTGGTCTGCTACTAATTATCAGCTGTGGTGTCAGAGGAAATATGTTACAACGGTGAGGACCATCATTACTGTGCCTGCTCTACTAGTGTCTCCTCTAAAACACCTCAGACCCCTTTTGAACATAGCCTGAGTATGGGGTGAGGACACAAGGCTTCTGAGAGTCCTCCACACTTGTTTCTATTGCTCTGGCTTCCTCCCAGTTCACACTTGAGACAATGTAAGCTTTCTAGAAGATCCTAACTTTAAAAAGATGAGGAAGACTTGGAAGCCCGAGTCAACTCCCCCTTCCTCACGTGAAGTCTCCACGGCCTCTACATAGAAACATATTTGGGGAGAACAAACCTTGCAACTCAGCTTTTCAAATGTGCCCTGCTTCCCTGCAAACTGAAATGCCCAAATGGGAGACAGGAAGATTAAACTCTTATGTAAAATTTGATGTTTTACATAACTTTAATGAATTGACAAAGTCTTGGGGGGTTGGGGGAGCTTCAGATGGCAAACATACGCAAGGGATTTAGTTAAACAACTTTTTTTTTTCTTTTTGGCAAGGATGGTATGATTTTGTAATGGGGTAGGAACCAATGAAATGAAAGGTTAGTGTGGTTAATGATCTACAGTTATTGGTTAGAGAAGTATATTAGAGCGAGTTTCTCTGCACACAGACCACCTTTCCTGTCAACCCCACTAGCCTCTGGCACAATGAAGTGGGTAACCTTTCTCCTCCTCCTCTTCGTCTCCGGCTCTGCCTTTTCCAGGGGTGTGTTTCGCCGAGAAGCACGTAAGCATTCTATGTTTTCTCATCTCTACTTTTATTTTTCGTAGTTCAAAATTACTTAAATTTTCCTTTGGTGATGATCAATATCACCATTATTATTATTATTATTATTATATTTGCATATGAGAATCCTTATGTGGTTATATTAATATATTTTAGATAACTCCGATGACAATAATGGGGGGACCTTGAAAGATTAGTTTTAAAATTTCTTTTAATTAAAATAAAATGCTAGGTAGAATGATTTGAACTATGTCAGATACAGCTGAACTCACTAGTTTCAAAGGGCCTGCCTGCTCTACCTAGCTATACTAAACACACATAGCCTGTAGTAGTAATTTTACGAATGGAGTTTCCACTTATATTTACTTTTATTTCTTATTTACTATTGCCTTAGTAGACATTTACAAACATGACTGAAACATTCCGTCTTGGGTTTGAATGCAAAGTTATAAGCACTTAATGAGTCTTTAAAAATAATAGTTTCGGTGAAAGAATAAAACTCTGAATGTAGTTGAAAGGAATTGCCGTCTTCAGATTTTCCTGTAGCGATTGGAGGCTGGGAACTTCAGGGAATAGTTTAAGTGAGTGAAGAGAAGAGTGAAAAGCAGCGCATTGTAATTCGATGTCTTCATCAATATTTAAATATGTTTTGTGGTTTTTTTTCTCTCCCCCATTCCCACAGACAAGAGTGAGATCGCCCATCGGTTTAAGGACTTGGGAGAACAGCATTTCAAAGGCCTGTAAGTTAAGAGGCTGAAAGTCCACTTGATGTTTTGGATAGTATTAGTTCAGGTTCTAGACACCCTTTCCCACTTTGAGTGTGCAAATTGTAGAGCAGCACTGTGGAATAGAAATGAGTGCACCGGCAGGAATTCTGTGGATCTGTGCTGAGCAAGATGGCAGCCAGAGGACACCAGGCTGTTAAGCACTTAGCGCATGGCAAGTGTAGCTGAGGAGCACACGTTCAAATGATACCTAACTTCAATTAAATGTATCTAGCCATGTATGGCTAGTAGCTCCTTTCCTGGAGAGGGAACCTGGAGCCTACATCGAACTTGTTAAGTCTGGAATCTTATTTTTATTTCGGGAAAGGTCTATGAAATATAGTTTTTGGGGGGCAGCTCACTTAGCAGCTCTATGCAGCAAGATCTCACACTATCTTGAGAGCATTATTTTGTCTTTCTGTAGTACTGGGACCTTACCCATGGGAAGTAAGTGGTCTATACTCAACTCACATCTCCAACCTTAATAAGGTTTTAATGTAGTTAAAAATGAGCAATTTATTTTTTTAAAATGTCAATAGTGTCATGCATTTCAACTAACAGAGGTACATGGATTAGAAAAGAAGTAACTCAAAGGACTTGCATACTGTCTAGCTTTGACAATGGATATATTTAGGGAGTAATTTGCTCCTTTGTCTCATGTTCACGGATCTATTGACACAAATATGCACTCCAGCATGGTAGAAACCCATATTCTCTTTGCTTGGAAAGACATATGTTCCAGGTTATGCCTCAGAGAGTAGCTGACCAGAATAGGCTTTCTAGATAGTTGTACGAAAGACATACAAAATATGGAAGTATACATATGCACAATCTGCTGTTTGGGAGAGCCACCTGCCTCCTACTGAGGTTTGCTTTCTGCCTGTCTTTCAGAGTCCTGATTGCCTTTTCCCAGTATCTCCAGAAATGCCCATATGAAGAGCATATCAAATTGGTGCAGGAAGTAACAGACTTTGCAAAAACATGCGTCGCTGATGAGAATGCCGAAAACTGTGACAAGTCCATTGTGAGTACATTCTGATCTCTGAGGATCTACTTTTCTGCCTTTTGTAATTCCGAGCTTTTCAAAGGAAAGCAAATCACGTCTCCCACACTTAAGGCCCAGGGAACACTGTGGAAGAGGGGGCAGAGGGACTGGCCATGGGAATTTTGCTACGAGACTCCTTTTCCTAGTAATTGCAGAAGCGACAATCACAAAGTCTCACTAATATGACTAAATGTGACCTTGAGAGTGACAGTGACAATACACATGCCGAGGAGGATGAGGGAAAGACCACAGGAACAAAGCTATAGGCAACCAAAGAATGCTGAGAGTAGGAGAAATTGCCTTCTTTGAGGAAGAGCGCACCAACTGTGTATCCAATACCAATGGTCTTCTATAAACATACATATAAATAACCTTATACAGACTAAGCAGGCCACATTTAGAAATATATATATATATATATATATATTCATAAATGTAATGCATGTAACACAATGAAGGAAAAATAAGGTCATGGATCTGAGAGCAAGGGGGGCTTACATGAGAGGGTTAGGAGGGACAGAAGGGAGGGGGGAAATAAAGTAATTTATTTTATATGCAATTAAAAGGTGGAGTTCCCAGTGATTTAGAAGTTTTGCTTTTTATAAACAGGGCTTCAAAACTGGAGGTCTGAGCTCTTCTGGGCACATAATCTATGGGCGGCCATGTTTGAATGACCTCCACCCTCTTTCTTCTTACCTCCATCTTGGTTATCTTTCCCTCTCAGTGTGCTGTTAACACATCACACAAAACAGTACAGTTGTACCTCGGTATTCCTAAAAAAAAGTATGCAATTGACAGTTCAGTAAAATTTCTATGAGTTGAATGATTTCTACAATAAAATTAGTGAGGAAGGAAAGAAATATTTTAAAAATGAAGTCCTTTGAGGGGGATATTTCTAGAATAGAGAGGAGGTCTGCATGTTAACGACTACTTAAAGTAGGTGGTGTTATTCCGAAGTTTTGCACGGACTGTAGTAAAAACTTAGGCTTCTCCCAGAGGAGCGGAGCCCGAGAGGAGTTGTGTGAACATGTCGCTCCCCAGGGCTTTTTTTTTCTCCTTTTAATTATAGTGACTTTGCTCCTAGATTTAGTGCCAGATAGAAAACATGGAAGGCGACCTTCCTCAACGCCGTTAGCTCTTTGCTTCTCTGTTTTATCCACCACACACCATACTGTGGTGCCTGACCCTCAGGAAAGTTACACAGAAATAGGCAAGTCACAGGAAGGCAAGCGAAGGGAGATTTCTTGATGATTTCCTTTTGCTTCATGACTTTAAAAAGTAACTTATACATCAAAGGGTATGTCTGCAGGATTAAGAAAAAAGTAACATTTCATTAACATTTTTTTTCTGCTTAAATTTATTTTAAGTGCGTGCAAAGACCACAAAAACTATATACAGTCCAAGGTGTTGTTGATGTTTCAATATAGGTGCATATCCTCTATGTACGTACATGCAAGGTACATGTTTTCTTTCTTTTTTTTTTTTTTTTTTTTTTTTTGGTTCTTTTTTTTTTGAGCTGGGGACCCAACAGGACCTTGCGCTTCCTAGGCAAGCGCTCTACCACTGAGCTAAATCCCCAGCCCACATGTCTTCTTAACCGAGCTTTATCAGCACATTTGGTTTCGACGCTGACCTTTGGCTATAGAGGAAGTCGGGCACCGGCAGGGATCTGACCCTTTCTGTCTTCCACTTAGCACACTCTCTTCGGAGACAAGTTATGCGCCATTCCAAAGCTTCGCGACAACTACGGTGAACTGGCTGACTGCTGTGCAAAACAGGAGCCCGAAAGAAACGAGTGTTTCCTGCAGCACAAGGATGACAACCCCAACCTGCCACCCTTCCAGAGGCCGGAGGCTGAGGCCATGTGCACCTCCTTCCAGGAGAACCCTACCAGCTTTCTGGGACAGTGAGTACCCAGACATCTGTGCTTGAAGATAAAAACGGGGCAATAGCTTAGCCGGTAGCACTTAGGCTGGCAGTCACGGAAACCCCAACACTGAGCCTGGGGATGCATTGGAATGAATTCTAAAAACATAATATCTGATACCACAAAGCTCTACACGGCGACAATCAAACAATGACGTTTCGAACTGGAAAACAGATAGGACCTGTGTGAAATATTCTGAGACTGAGAAATTGCAAAATATTCTGAATACTCTGAAGGTGTTTGTGTGAATGCGTGTGCGTGTGTGTGTGCGTGCCTGTGTGTGTGTGTGCGTGCGTGTGTGTGTGTGTGTGTGTGTGTATGTGTTGGTCATGTTCTCTGGATCAATTTCAGTTTAGTCAGCAACATTACATCACCTAAATTTAACTACTTACCAAAAATGCACACATGTTAACATTCACAGACACACACATACACACATACACACACACACACACACATAGACAGACACACACATGCACGCACACACAGACACAGACACAGACACACACACAGACACAGACACACAGACACACACACACACAGACACACACACACACACACACACACACACACACACACACACACACACACACACACACACACACACACACACACACACACACACACACACACAGACACACACACACACACAACACACACACACACACACACACACACAAACACACACCCCTCTCTTTTCTCACTTAACAAGAGACAAAGACCATCACTCCCGGGTAGCCACACTGAGTGAAAATGGCCAATTACAAATTCCACATATATGCGAAGGTATGGGTTGACTTTAATAATTTCCGTAGTGTTCTGTGCTGTGGGAAATGCCTATGTTCTTCTTCCTCTTCCCATAATTCAGCTATTTGCATGAAGTTGCCAGGAGACATCCTTATTTCTATGCCCCAGAACTCCTTTACTATGCTGAGAAATACAACGAGGTTCTGACCCAGTGCTGCACAGAGTCTGACAAAGCAGGCTGCCTGACACCGAAGGTAATCCCTGGAAACACGCAAGAAATATCTGCCTCGTAGTCCAACCTCCAATCTCACGGCTGGATTCAGGAGACTCGACTTTCTGAATGAAACGTCTCTTCCCTCTTAAGTTACCAGTGGATTTTTGTTCTCATACTTTCCAAAATGTAGCAGTGGTCTGAGAGAGGGAATTCTTGTATATGTGTTCCTTGTCCTTTCATTCTTTATGGTAATGATGTGTGCAGTAGAATATTCTTTGTCAAATTGTGCAGAGGTGTCTAGGGTTTTCTGTTTGCTTGTTTTGGCTTTTCTCTTTTGGACTTTCTCTGAGACATTTTACTGGAGTTAAAATTCAAAGCAGAGAATTTTTACTGAGGCCAGAAGTTGAAATTCCTTCTTTCCTTCCATAAATATTTATTACGCATCATTTGGTTTGTGGAGGCACTTACTGATTTTATGAAAGTTGATGGAGGAAGGACTGCAATGAATTAGTTACAAAATTAAAAAGTCAGTACAGGCATAGGTCCCAGGGCATCGCCTAGGACAGTGTACTCCTCCCTTGGCAATGTCTCTAAGGTGCTTTGAGTTCCTAGATGCTAAGAACAGATCGATTTTCTTTTCCTTTAGGTATCAAAATAATTATTTGCTAAAAGGGACTATTGTGAATTGAGATATAAATTACCTTTTTAAATTTTCACTTGAATGGAAGGTACAACTAATGGTAGAATTCTTACCTAGCATGCACACGATTTCAACTCCTCCCCACCCAAACCAATTGTTTTGGCACAGGGCTGTGGGGAACTTTGAAAGGGGTCTGTGTGTGTGTGTGTGTGTGTGTGTGTGTGTGTGTGTGTGTAAAAATAACCTTTCCAATTTTTTCAACTGGATTTCTTTTGGTAGCTTGATGCGGTGAAAGAGAAAGCACTGGTTGCAGCTGTCCGTCAGAGGATGAAGTGCTCCAGTATGCAGAGATTTGGAGAGAGAGCCTTCAAAGCTTGGTATATGAATTTTCTTTAATATCACAGTCCACATCTTTCTGATGATAGCTGTCCAATCCAAAAGGCTGTGCCTTTATAAGGCACTTTATGAAAAGACGATAGAGGTGAAATCGGAATAATAGTAGTAATTTGACATTTTTGTCTCATGCTTTATTTTAAACTATCAAAGAATTTAGAAGACTTTTGTTTTTTCCTAAAAGAAGACAGGTATTTAAAATCTCATTTGCTTATAAAGACTGGGACTCATTTTCAAAGCTTACGGAATGTAGTCAAGGTGATTAATTTACTTAAGTTGTGTTCTCCCAGCCTAAAAGTGACTGTTTTATGTCCTGATAATTGAATTTAGCCATCAAACAAGCTGGAGTTATTACTTCAAATTTTATTACAACTCCAACTGTGTTCTTAATCTCATGTTTCTGTTTGATACTCTCTTGGCTTCTATATGCTGTAGCTGAGCCTGGGGTGTATTCTTTAATGTAGAAGGCAAGAAAGACATGCTTGCCTTTCTAGCGCCTCACCTGTTAGTCGTTAATGAATCAACGTAATAGAAAAGAACGTGGAGATGACGTCGTCGTGTGTGTTCTCTAGAAACCGTCAGCACGATTATCCTCGCGAAGTCATTCCTACTATCCGAATTATCACAGCCAACCAAATCAACACACGAGGCAACGTCAGTATCAAACAATACACTGTTGTGCAGGCCGTGACTGGCTCTTGCAAAGGAGTCAAGAGAGTCTTGGCTTGTGCCATAGAACTTAGAGGCTGTCTGCCGGAACAGTTTCTTGGCGGGAGGATGCATGGTTAGAACTCTCTAAGCTCTCTGGAAGTTAAGAATTTTGTTTCCCCCCATCAGGAACTTTAGAATTCAGAGAACTATGTCTTGTGAGGAAAGATGACGAATCTTCAGTTCCAGATGAGAAAATGCTTTCATGCCATTATGTAACTTAATCTCCCAGATCCTTTGATTCTGCCCGTTGTAACACTCTAAAAGCTAAGCTGCTGGTGGTCACAGTGCTAAGATGGGGTCAAGCCAAAAAACAGAAGTCAGATAAGGCCTTAACACTTGGCTGACGCCCCTTTGGGGAAAATCTCTGATTTTCATTTATTGAGGCCTTACCTTTCCATGGACTGCCCCCATTCTTTTAGTAGATAGATCCGCTAAAGAAAACCATAACTATCATGCCTGGCTAGCATTGCAAGAACTAGTGGATTTTTATAATTTGATCATTTAAGTCGGTTTTTAACTTCAAAACCAGTTTATAACAAATTTCGAACTTGTTATAAGTGGCGCCCTTTTTACTGCTTTCCTACAAATACACTATGATGATAATTCCTTGATGGGGTTAAGAAAGATTGGGTTTCTTTTTTCTTTTTTCAGGGCAGTAGCTCGTATGAGCCAGAGATTCCCCAATGCTGAGTTTGCAGAAATCACCAAATTGGCAACAGACCTTACCAAAATCAACAAGGAGTGCTGTCACGGCGACCTGTTGGAATGCGCGGATGACAGGGTAAAGAGGGGGATTGCATGCTCAGTCAGTGAATGCAAGTGCTTGGCTTCACCGGAGATCACTGATGGCTGCTGGTGTGACCGTTAATCTGCCAAGCTCTCCTTGGTTGGTG
Organism: Rattus rattus; assembly: GCF_011064425.1. NCBI lineage: Eukaryota > Metazoa > Chordata > Mammalia > Rodentia > Muridae > Rattus > Rattus rattus. The sequence continues at coordinate 3,912,139 of NC_046164.1, forward strand.
CCACTTTCCAGAAAAAACTAAAACCAAAACCAAAAACAAAACAGAAAACAGAAACAACAGCAAAAGGTTTTCTGAATTATTAAATGATCTGAAACTCCTTTCTTCAGTCACACTTTGAGAAAGGTGTTAATGAAACGGGAACTAGTCACAGATGTAGTTTTTTTTTTTTTAAAGATGTTTAAGATTTTGGGAAGAGAAATGGGGCTAGGGATCTCACAGAGTGGAGAGGCTCTTAAAAATGTGTTTATCCTTCGGTAGTCTTTCCTCTAATTAACTGTGTACGTTAAGCACATAAAAAAATTCACTGTGATCTCATTTTCTCCCACCTCGTCCTGCTATCTCCCTCCCCTCCCCTCTCCAAAGACTAAAAATATAACCAAACATCAGAATGCTCTTCTGCCATAGAACCTTCTGGAGAACTCAAGACAGATGTTTTGTGTGTTATGAGCAAGGCCTGTAATTGTGCTCATTACTGGTTGTTTAATTATACTTCATATTTTAATGAGTTATTTAGTTTCAAAATGACTACCCTTAACTTGGGAGGAATTTAAAAAAAAAAAAAAAGCACTAACTTTTATAGAAAAAGTGACCTGATTTATCACAGTCTCTCTGACATAAACTTAATAAATAATTAAAACAAATTCATTTAACTAAATACATACCTTGTTTCTGAACAGTCTTTCTCAAATCCCATTGGAATGTTCTGGTCATAGTACTGAAGCACTTCGTGGCTGAGAATGTGTTTCTAGAAGCCACTTTGGTTGCCTATGGCTCAGAGCAGGATGGATAGGCTATCCCCGTCCAACAGTGGTGCAGGGATAAAATGTAGCCAAGAGAATTTCTCTGAAACCTTTGCCTTCCATTCTCACAGGCGGAACTTGCCAAGTACATGTGTGAGAACCAGGCCACTATCTCCAGCAAACTGCAGGCTTGCTGTGATAAGCCAGTGCTGCAGAAATCCCAGTGTCTCGCTGAGGTAGAACATGACAGCATTCCTGCCGATCTGCCCTCAATAGCTGCTGACTTTGTTGAGGATAAGGAAGTGTGTAAGAACTATGCTGAGGCCAAGGATGTCTTCCTGGGCACGTGAGTAGATGCCTTTCTCTTCGTGGCTTTGGCGAAGCTGTGTGGTGTAGGAGGCTACACCAGGCTCCTTGTCCAGGTGTTAGCAAGACTTCTGTGGCTCTCAGAAAAAAATTATTCACCCTTTCCAATCTCAGCCTTTAAAGTTTCCCTGAAAAGCATTTTAAGGAACTCAAAGTATTTTTTTTTAAAATTCAGCATAAACTCAATGTTCTTTACTTCATTGGACTATTTCTGGAAATATTCTATGAGTATATAAATTGTATGTGCCACTTAATCATTCTTATGGGCATTTTTCTTGAAATTCTCATGTATAGGAATATATTACCTATGTATCTACTTACCTATCGTGCCGTATCTATCCATCTCTGGGATGACAACAAGGATATCTATCTATCCCTCTGTATGTATATATGCCCACATGACACTTAGTTCTTTCATACTTGGTTGAGAAGACCGGAATGTCACAGTGTGGCAAGGCACGATACAACGAATAACAAATGACACTATGTTTTCAGGAAGTGCAACCCTTATTTCCATTCTACTAACCGAGAGGTTGATGCACTCTGATAGTAAGTTGCCCAGGCAGAATACTAAAATAGCTTGCAGTGGTGGAGCTGAACCTGGGAAGGGTTCTCTCTGGGTCCCACGTCTTTGCTGCTTAGTCCTTGCTGCGTGCCAACGCCCGGTGGCTGGGATGAGAATCTCTATTGAGATTGGTCATGGACTCTATGACACGCCCCCTTATTCAGCTCAGCCTATGTTCGCCTCAATTAGGTTTTTGTATGAAAATTCAAGAAGGCACCCCGATTACTCCGTGTCCCTGCTGCTGAGACTTGCTAAGAAATATGAAGCCACACTGGAGAAGTGCTGTGCTGAAGGCGATCCTCCTGCCTGCTACGGCACAGTGGTAGGTTTCCGAGAGCCAGGAACACTCACGGTGCTGGTGGGGCTTTCTGTCAGGAGAAAAGAAGAGATGAATTCATGATCATAGATACGTAGGTCAATCCTGGTGTTTTCTTGAGATAGAGGCAAGTTCGAGCTCTTAAAGTTTCCTTCAACATTGCAGGATAAACTCTTTGGGTAAAATATAAGGAAACCTAGAATGACCACCCTAGGGAAGGAAGGTTCAAAGAGAGGGAGGGATCTTTGCTTACATAAAACCTTTGTTGTAGCCTTCCCTTTTTCAGACACCTGAGAATAAAATTAGAGAATAAGTTCAATTGCCAATTAAAAGTGATTGATTTAACTTAGGCTTGAAAAGACCATTAACCTGTCCCACCATACTGTCAACTATTAGAATTAATATCTCAAAGGAATTCGAGAACTCTACTTCTTTAAATGACATTTTGGAGAAGGTTTTGGAGTAGTTTTATGAGAAGTTGTGTTTGCAGGTTTGTTGTGGGTGGGGATGTCAGGACTCCTGTCAGCACATATTGGTTTCTGAATCATCTGGGACCAGAAGGGAGTCAGACTTTACAAAGAAACTGCCCGAATACCAGACACCACTCTGTGATTTAGGCTGGGGTGGATGCTCATATCTCAGAGACCTCAAGATCCAACTGGAGAGATTGCTATAAGTGAAGGTCACCATCTAGGGGACTTCTGTGCACTAGGTAGTGTTTTGATTTCATCCACTTAGTGGGTTAAGAGACCAGTGCTGGTGCTGAGGACAGTTAGTGCTGTAGAGTTGTAGACAGGATCAGTCTGAAACTTGGATGTGGGAAGAAAAATCACACAACAAGAAAATAGAGCAGGTGGCCTGCTTCAAACGCAGCCATTAAATCCCAGAGCCTGAGGATTCTCATTTGATTTGTGCCAAAAGACCTTGCAAATAAAAGGGACAATTTAAATGCAAGATGGGAAATGTGGCAAAAAGGTCTCCTGACTTGTCTTTGTACAGAGGGACAGCAGCAGTACAAAGTGACCTACTTTGGGCTCTCAGGAAGGGGCCTGTAAATACAATTCTTTTATCTTGCAGCTTGCAGAATTTCAGCCTCTTATAGAAGAACCTAAGAACTTGGTCAAAACTAACTGTGAGCTTTACGAGAAGCTTGGAGAGTATGGATTCCAAAACGCGTGAGTAGTTTTTTTCCTTGATCAACTTGTAATTATTTAAAACATTATATAGGCCACCCAGCATATGGATTTCACAATGAAAACACATAAAATCCATATCTATCAAAAAATTCTGGGAACTTTGTTGGAGGGATGAGGAGGACTGTATCCCTGTGTAATATAAACACTGGTCTCTTGGGAGTAGACGTTTTGAGGACTCAGCAAATCTTGATACATTGGAAGTGGAAGCGTCCTTCAAGGGTTAGGTGGAGTTTATGAGCAAACAGAACAATACTTAGTAGAAAAAGGGAGAAGCATGCTTAGGCAGCAGAAACTCAAGAACTGATAGAAATGCTGAACACAAAAACATAACAAAAGATTTAGATAATATGGAAATATTACACGAATAAAGAGTTCACTTGGGAAATCATTGGAATTTGGGGGTTACATTTAAACCTATGTAGTTGTGTCCTTGTCTTCCTATGGACTTTCACTCCTAGAGATAGAGACTGAATGGCCTTCCACAGTAGTATCCCAATTCCATAGGGCTTTATCTATGGAAGCAAAGTGAGCATGCTGGAAGAGACCCGTGATTCCTTGTTCATTTCATATACAGTTTTAGCATTCTTTTAACTCTGGAGTTTGGAGAAGGCACTTCTATACCTGAATACGCTGACCTTTATTGCTGATGGTACACTGTTAAATGCAAGATGTTATCAATTGCTAGATAGCGTGTCAGGCAGAAATCATTTTCTTTCATTTAATTGGTGCATGCTTTCTATTAAATCATCTCTCTTTTCACCCCTTCCTTTGAGCTTGTCACAATGCTGGTATGTGTACGTTTGTGACAGAGTCTATTTAAAGCAGCATGGAGTCCATTAATACCATCGGGCTAGAGAAACGATACTTCCTTGTGATTCTAGTACAGATTTAAGACTAAGATCTTACGCTCCAAGTAGTTTTTGCATCCACTTGGTTTCTTAGGACAAGGTCTTCCTCCAGTACTATGCTATCACCCCAGAAGTAAAGATACTTTGATTAATGGGGGAAAAAATCTTAATTGGTTTGGGCGAATCTTCTTGAAATATATTACATCAGGCCAGTTTTCTGTCTGGATTAAACCATGTACGTTATTGTAAGTAATAACTTTTTGTTACACAGCATTCTGGTTCGATACACCCAGAAAGCACCTCAGGTGTCGACCCCAACTCTCGTGGAGGCAGCAAGAAACCTGGGAAGAGTGGGCACCAAGTGTTGTACACTTCCTGAAGCTCAGAGACTGCCCTGTGTGGAAGACTATGTGAGTCTTTTAAACAACAGCGAAGTTAACAGGGGATGGGCTCTTGTCCTCAGACCTTGATAAATCTAACTTTCAGGAGCAAGGGGGTTCTAATATGTGCTTACGTGTGTATAGTATCTGGGTCATACCCTCTCTCCCATATCTAACTAAGAAAGAAACAGTTTTTAATAAGTCTCACATGTGCAGTTTCAAAGATATATAAATTACCATACTGGGCAAGGCTCGCTTCATAGTGGCTAATCCAACATGACGGTTTTTAGTGCACCAGAGAGCGGATGTTTGTGGAATACTTGTGACCTTCCCTCTCCGCGTATCTCGTATCTCTTCTTTAGCTATCTGCCATCCTGAACCGTGTATGTGTGCTGCATGAGAAGACCCCAGTGAGCGAGAAGGTCACCAAGTGCTGTAGTGGATCCCTGGTGGAAAGACGGCCATGTTTCTCTGCTCTGACAGTTGACGAGACATATGTCCCCAAAGAGTTTAAAGCGGAGACCTTCACCTTCCACTCTGATATCTGCACACTTCCAGACAAGGAGAAGCAGATAAAGAAGCAAACGTGAGGATATATTCTTTCTCATCTACCTGTTTTCATATTGCATATGTATTGACAGTGAGAACTGTCAACTGGACAATTTTTCTTTGTTGATGCAGTGGTTAGAGTCCTTCGAGAGAAGTGTTCAGATGCTGGCATCACTAAGTTGAAGAAAGTGTCAAAGTTCTTTTGTCTACGTGAAAAATTTTTGTATTAAAATCTTTCATTCAACTTATTTTTATCACCGTGGGTAGAAGCCACAGTAGAATACAATTCTAGTGGAGGCACAATAGAAAACCCGAAACACTCATTCATGGATATAGGTAGAAATATGCTGGTCATGGAAACCATAGGAGTATTTATTTCAAGGTATGAGAAACTCACTGAAAATGTTCCACGAAGAAGCCACGCCAGAGGCTGACAAGATCGTGGGTGTGACTTTTGAGAATAGAATAAGAAACAGCTGGAAATGCAGTAGGGGGCTCGAACCCCACCAAAGGGAGAGGCTCCAATAGCACAGAATGTAGCAGGGTATTGTCATCACCTTTGGGGACGTGTCACCATGGTCCCCAGACAGAGTTACAGAACTCACCCCCTACATAGCTCTTTTCCCAGTAGTTTGTACCACAGATGTCAATCACAAGGAGCCAGCAATCTCCTCCTGCTTGCCTTGTCAGTTTCTACAGCCTCCCCATTATTACTTTCAAATGGGGCAAAAATTCATTTATTAAGTGCAAAGACGTAAGTTTACCTTGAGATTTCCTGAAACTACTTAAAACACAGCATGACCGGCACTGATTATTCTATGTGATCTAGTCCTGGCAAAGTGGCTAACAAAGCAGTAACTCGCATGCACCGTCAAGGAAGGTTCCTAAGGTTGGCATTGGCATCGATCCTCAAAGCCAAAGTTACTTGGCTCCCAGATTTAGAACCTTAAACTGTGGCCTCGCCATCCTTCCCGTCTTATTTTCCTGCACTGGAGTGAATGTCTCCTTGATGTCCTTGCTTTCTGTCCTGCTGCAGGGCTCTCGCTGAGCTGGTGAAACACAAGCCCAAGGCCACAGAAGATCAGCTGAAGACGGTGATGGGTGACTTTGCACAATTCGTGGAAAAGTGTTGCAAGGCTGCCGACAAGGATAGCTGCTTCGCCACTGAGGTAACAAATGTCCTCTCCATTTTGATTTGTGCGCCTTCCATTTTCTGTGCACTTGGTCAGGTTTAGAGCTCCGGAACTCACATACTGGATAATGTGATCAATCCAGATTTTGTTTGCTACACAACTGTAGTAGAAACCGACTTACGTAGCTCTTAATTTTTATCTTCTACCACACTGCTGCATATTACATGTTTATTATCACTATTTGGTTTTAAATTTGTGACGCATATGAACATGGTTGGAAATACTTGTAAAGCCCAGAATCGCTAACTCATTTATACCTTGCCCTGAAATGCTACTTTTTGAACTGAGTTATTTTATACACTAATGGAGAACATTTACCATTCAATGTCTGAATCATTTCACATTCCCTCCGGTGCCCTAACAACAGTTTATCCTTTTATTTTGGACACAACAGATGTCAGAGAGCCTGTTTTAAGAATTCCAATGGAACTGTAATTAAGCAAGGCAAGGCACATGCATTTACCATGTATCATCACCGATGGCTATGGAAGTGCAAATCCTAATAGTCCTGCTAATATTTTTCTAACATCCACCATTTTTTCCTGTTCAGGGGCCAAACCTTGTTGCTAGAAGCAAAGAAGCCTTAGCCTAAACACATCACAACCATCTCAGGTAACTATACTCGGGAATTTTAAAACACGATCATAATCATTTTTCCTAAAACGATCAAGATCGATAAGCATTTGCCAAGAGCCACATGGATAAGCGCCAGCCGGCACTCTTAGGTTCTCTCGTATGGTCGTCAATTTGGGTTCCATTTGTAGATAAGAAACTGAACACATAAACGTCCAGGTTAATGTACTTTACACAAGAGGCAACCAAACCAGGGAGAGAAGACACCAAAATTAAAAATTCAAAAGAGCCACAGAGTTGATCGTGGTTTTGCTCTGGCTTATACCAACCACTATGTGGAGTCGCCAATGTTAGCCCAACCTAGAGTATCCTCTGAATGAAGCTGAAACCAGATGAATGAACATTTCTGGGTCAAAACATTTGTGTATCAATGATTCCATGTAGTTTGACCCAATAGTTCTGTGAACTCATTTCACCAGAAGATACAGTGGGTTCTGTTTCATAAGTGATCTTCTTTCAAATTTCTGATGTGCCACATGCTAAACTTTAACAGAATTTATCTTCTTATGACAAAGCAGCCTCCTTTGAACATATAGATGGTTGCATGGCTATGTTGATCAATTCTGTTTGGAGTCTTTTGGAAGAGAATTTTAAGAATTGGGTGATAATGGAAGACTTTGGCAAAAAAATTGTGTCTCCATATGAAAACACAAACTTACTTTTTATTTAAGCAAAGAACCAATAGCTATAAGGCTAGTTCAAAATCACTTCAGTTTTAGAAAGAATTGGGAGTTTTGCATCATTTTGAGAAGACAGCTTTCCTTTGTAATAAATTAAGTAATAAGCAGGTGCCCAGAAATGGTGAGACCTCTGACTTTGACACTTGAGGGGACCAGTGATGAAGAGGGGGTGTCGCAATAAATATCAGTGTGTCATCTGCCCACTAAGTCACGAATATCATATAATATAGGTCATGTGTAGTCTGTCTACACCAGTAAACATTGCAAAAAAGAACCTAAGACACTCAACATTCTAGAAACAGATTTGGAAAACATATTCCATTTTACCAAGAACACTTCCATTTCTCTTTGTGTTTTCCAGGCTACCCTGAGAAAAAAAGACATGAAGACTCAGGACTCATCTCTTCTGTTGGTATAAAACCAACACCCTAAGGAACACAAATTTCTTTGACTTCTTTTCTCTGTGCCGCAATTAATAAAAAATAGAAAGAATATACTCTGTGGTTCAGAAGTCTGTCTTCCAACGGCGCGTCTCACCCTAGCAGCCTCTAAGGCTGGGGGAAACCCTCAGTTTCCTCCCTTCATCTCAGCAGAGACACGAGCTCCATATGGGCAACACAATGGAAGTAAATGTTAATATTCTCCCAAGTTATGGGCAGTGAGCACAGAAACCAATGTTCCAACGTCACGGGAATTCTGAACGAGAGACTAAAAGCTTATGACCTGTGGCTTGCCTTTGTCGGTGGGAATGAGTTGGGGTTGGGGACAAAGGAGATAGGAATGGCTTTAAAGGTGACTAGTTGAACTGGTAAAGTAAGATGAGTTGAGGAAAAAAAATAATTCAAGATGAGAGGAGAAAGGCTTGAGAAGCCCTGCTGGAATCAGAAACTGGGTGATCTGGAGGGGTACTGAAGCACACTGGATTTGACGAACCCTAAGAGTCGCACAGTCAAAGATTCGTGTTAAAATCTAGGTGCCACTTTCACTGCTAGGCTCTTTTGTTTGTTCCAGGCATCAGTTGCTCATATAGACTATGAATTTTATAGACTTATCCAGCACTGGGTATGAGTTTACATACATAGTCATTTATAGCCATGTGACATTTTTACTGTGTACGTGGCTTTAGCGTGTGCATATTATTCTACAACTGGCTCTGAATCCTCCCCGACAGTTTCACTTTAAGCGTAGTACTTGAAGCGGTCATGAGACCACGTGTAAAGAGAGGTCCTTTTCAATCCTCTTTGCATCCTCCTTTCTCTCAACCTGAGCTTTGTCCTCCTGGTGAAAGCATCAAAGAGAGAAAAAGATTGGGAAAGGTGGAATGGAGATTGGGCCCTGACCTGATAGAAACCTGCTAATTGAGCTAATTTAGCCAGATAATTTGAATAAGGTGTTGCTATTCAACTGGTCCAATAATGGACCAGGCATGGAAGCACGATCTGGAGGGCACCGGCTCAGACCCACTCTGACATACCAAATGGGAACTTAAAACTTTGAGAGAATTATGCCTCCCAGTGCACTATTTCCTGAGCCAGTTCTGCTTTCTGTGGAGTCAACACACGGAACTAAAGAGCCCAGTGCACTCTGTTTTTGAGAGGGCATCCATGGGAAAATAATTTCTATCTGTCTGTCATCTGTCTGCTGGTCTCTGTATTTTCCCTCATGATCCAGAAGGCTGGGCTACTAGAACGCAGCAGGCCTACTGGGGTGTGTGTGTGTGTGTGTGTGTGTGTGTGTGTGTGTGTGTGTGTGTGTGTGTGCGCACGTGCGCGTATGGTGTGTGTGTGTTAGAGCTGGTCTCATAGAACACTGGGAACATGGGGAACATGTGGAACATGTTAAGTTGTCAGCATGATTTAATACAGGGTTTTAGGTTGATTTTTTATTTCGTTAAAGGCAGTGTTTGCCAAGTTTCTTCACTGTGAAGTTATTACTTTCCCCCTTGCATAGTCTTTCTGGGGGAAGCAAACCATTAAATACAGCTCTCCCCAATGGGAGACATGAAAAGCATTAAGCTTCTGGAAGGGGGAGCGGTCCTGGTTCCTTTTATTAGAGAATGGTATTGCAAAGATCTGTGTACTGACTCTGCCCCTCTCTAGTGAGGACTCACTGTTTCTATAACTTTGCAGAATAGAACTAGGAAACCAAGTATGTAGGCATACACACACATCATCTATCTGCGTATATACCCATCTACTCATCTACCCATCTCCCCTTTTTCCCATTTACCCATCTATCCATCTACCCATCTAACCATCTACCTATTTACCCATCTACACATCTACCCTTCTACCCATCTACCCCTCTACCCCTCTACCCCTCTACCCATCTAACCATCTACCCATCTACTCTTCTCCCCTTCTACCCGTCTCCCCTTCTACCCATCTACCCATCTCCCCTTCTACCCATCTCCCCTTCTACCCATCTCCCCTTCTACCCATCTCCCCTTCTACCCATCTCCCCATCTCCCATCTACCCATCTACCCTTCTACCCATCTACCCATCTACCCATTTCCCCTTCTACCCATCTCCCCTTTTACCCATCTCCCCTTCTACCCATCTACTCATCTACCCTTCTACCTGTCTCCCCTTCTACCCATCTACCCATCTACCCGTCTACCTGTCTACCTGTCTACCTGTCTACCCGTCTTCCCTTCTACCCATCTACCGACCTACCCATCTCCCCTTCTACCTGTCTCCCCTTCTACCCATCTACCCATCTACCCATCTACCTGTCTACCCATCTACCCATCTACCCTTCTACCCGTCTCCCCTTTTACCCATCTACCCATCTATCTATCCATCCATCCATCTATCTATCTGTCTGTCTGTCTATCTGTCATCTATCTATCATCTATTTATCTATGCACATAAAAGTTTCAACTGATAATTCTGACTCTTTTCAGAGCCATGAGGCTCAGTCCAACTTTCTTCTTGCTGATCGATCTATAAGTCTCCTTTTGATAGTGAGGACTTGTCTCCCACTATCTTCCCTCAACTTATGTATTTGTTTAAACCCTGGGTACTTGTTAAGGAGCTTCAGGGTTATTGCCCCATACTTCCATAAGAACTATTAACAACTAGAATACAGATTTCTTACATGGAATTTCTTTTGTCTTTAACCTTATAGTTTTTAGGCAAAACATTGTTTTCCAAAGTTACTTGGGACAATTCTGTTATTTTCTCCATGTTCTTCAGTGAGGTTATGGGATGGTTTATTTTGAATCACATATGCATTGGATACAAGACAAATTTAGGCTCTGTCTTTTGACTGATTCTTTGGCTTGTATTGCACAGATAAGCCATTGTGTTTCCTATATTTCAGTAGAGAAGCCTCTGTTGATAGTATAGAAAGGTGGCAGAGACAATAGCAAGCATCCCTTTCCCAGCCCACTCTCTGTCAATGTTATCTAGGGCATTCGTTCCCATCTCTCCACAAATTCCACCTCAACTGTCTCTCAGTCACCAGGAGTGGCATGCCTACGTCCTCCCAGGGCTTTGAAGACTATTTCTCTGTCACTCTTTTGGGCCTTTTTAGTGGGCCTTATCGGGCTTTCTTCAGTGTGTCTTGTTTCCTCAAGTTGGTGTTACACTTGCAGGAATATAACCACTTCCCTTACCTTATAGTTGGCCTTGTAACTTTTCTTTTGTGACTGTAAGACATAGGTGTAGTGACTAACAACACTGAACACAGAGAGAATGGACTAGGACTTTAGAAGTATAGAAGGTATAGAAGTCATATTACTAGATGTTTATGTTAAGGAAATTAAATAGAACACTCACGTGACCAGAGACTTGCACTGTGGTTTTCTTTGAAGCCATATAACAATAACATCTAAGTGAGTTAACAGAGGCCAGAATTCACAGTGACATCATCAGTGGTAGAGCATAAATAATGATGTTATGGACATTAAATTACATACTTAATAAAAAAAGAAAATATAGTAACAAGAAGATTCATGTGAATCAATATTGATCCCTCAGAGCAAACGAATCATGAAACATAACATTCCTATATTTTTCATGAGGTTGAAGATGCAAAATTTAACAAGAATATGAAGCATTTGGAGGAAGACAGAACAGTCGTGTGCTACTTACTGTTTCTGGAGTTAAGGGAAGGGTGTGTATATAATGGTCTCACAAGATAAAAACAGCGTTGTAGCTGTCAGAGTGTTATGATATAATCACACACGCTAAACATCACAGAATCCTGACTCACTCTGGACTCCCAAAATGGCCAATAGAGTAAACTGTGAATTTATATGAACTTGAGTCATGCAAACCTGCCCTTTATGAGAGTTAGAATTCATTTCATTTTAAAATGTGAAATAAGGATTATGCCCAAATTAGGTACATCACAAATGTCATATTCAGCAATGACAAACCTAGCCACCCCTTCATACGGTTGAGCCACTTGTGCCTCAGTTTATTTGATCCAGGATTATCCGGCTTGCGTTTGTCATGTGACCAAATGATTATCAAATAGGTAAGTACTTATGTGATGCTAAAAGGGGGCATTAGTATTTTGAGAAATGTGGAGAAAGGAAGAATTATTCTTTGATTGGTGGAAGACTTACCACAATATTACATTTCATGGTTGATGACTAGGTAGGGTAATAAATGTTCGATTTATTTTATTCACAGAAATCTTGTTTAATTTTATTCAATTCCAGACTGTAAACTTTAGGCTAGCCAGTAATTTAAAAGATCACATGCAAGTGATTATCATTTATTCACATTTGTTCTATATATTAACTCGGGTTACTTCTGTTTCCCTAAATATTTTTGACTGGTGACTTATAAACCCAGTTTGAAGAATCTCTAGTGGAGACTCCTAGCAATGGGAGACCCAGAGGCTGAACCAACTGTCCTTTGTAACCAGGCAAGTGGAGGGATTGGGGCACCAAACCAGCCACAAAGCCTTTGACCTATTGTTTGTTCTGTCTGCAGAGTGTTCTGGTATAGAAGCCTAGCAGAATGGTCATCAGAGAGACCAGAGAGGCTTTATCCATGGACTGATGGGAGTAGATACAGAGTATCACAGCCAAACATTAGACATTAGGCAGAGCTTGGTGAGTCCCGTGGAGGGAGGGGGGGAAGGAGTGGAGGATCCAAAGGAGTCAGGGACACCATGAGAACGTGGCCTACGGAATCATCAGCTTGTTATACTATGTTTGGTTGATGTCCCTGTGAGCCTTTCTGTCTTCTAAGGGGAGGCAGAGTGAAGGATCTGGGGAACAGGGGTGGGTTGAGGATGGAAGGAAACTGCATTCAGGATATAATGCATGAGAGAATAAAGAAAAAGGAGACATTCCAGAGAGGCACTGAATTGAAGCAGTATCACAGGCGAGCAAGGGCGTATGCCCTGGGTGTCATAAAGGATGGAGAAGAGTCCATTCTATTTGAAGAGGGCAAAATTCTCATTCATCTCTGCTGGAGTAACTGGGCTTGTGGTTTATGAGGGTCACAAACCTTCAAGTGATTGAAGCAACGCAATGCAAAGAGTGGGTGAGTTTAGTCCACATCTTTGGAAAACTGTAAGAAATAAATCTCAGAGTTTTGCTGCAACAGCTGCCAAGAGTATTTTCTCAATGCTTCTGCACTGTGGCAGATATGATCGCTTCTTACGTTCTCCTCAAACACCACAGAGAACAAGCACCTGCTCAGAAGTCTCTTCTCATGACAGCCCATTGTGTGTGTGTGTGTGTGTGTGTGTGTGTGTGTGTGTGTGTGTAGGGGGGGGTTCTGAATCACCAGCTTTGCTATGTGCTATGGGTATGCTTAAACATACATGTCCTTTCTAAATTCTTACGTGGAGACCTAATTTCTGAGGTGACAGTAATTGCTAAAGGCATTTGGTAAGTTATTAAGTCACTGGGACCCTGTTCTTTTTTTTTTAATTAATTAATTATGTTATTTATTTTCATTCCAAACATTGCCCTCCCTTCCTGGTCCCCCCTTCCAGAGTTCTTCGCCCCATCTTCCCTTCTCTTTGCCTCTGAGAAGGTGACCCCTAGACATTCCCTTTCCCTGTGGCATTGAGTCTCTACAGGATTAGGCATATCCTCTACCTCTGAGGCCAGGCAGAGACAGTGCTATGCATATGCTGTCTCTGGGAACTCCCAGGGGTCTGGCTTAGTTGACACTGTTGGTCTTCCTTTGGGGTTGGCATCCCCCTCAGTTCCTTCAATCCTGCCCCTAATGGTGGCTGTGAGTATCTGCATCTGTCTCAGTCAGCTGCTGGTAGAGCCTCTCAGAGGACAGCCATGCCAGGCTCCAGTCTGGCATGTATGTAAACATATCATAGCATCCGTAATAGCATCAGGCTTTGGTGTCCTCCCATGAGAAGGATACAAAGTTGGGCTGGTCACTGGACAGCCTTTCCCTCAGTCTCTTCTCCGTTTTTTTGTCCCAGTAGTTTTTTTAGACAGGAACAATTCTGGGTCAACAATTTTGAAGCTGGGTTGATGACTCCATCCCTCCACTGGGGATGGTCTCTTCAGGTTCCATTTCCCCACTGTTGGGCATTTCTGGTAAGGCCACCTTCACTGAGTCCTAACAGCCTCTCATGTCCCAGTTCTCTGGAACTTTCTAGAGGTTCCCCCAACCCCTCACCCCCAGCTGCTGCACATTTCCATTCATTCTCCTGGCTCTCTGGGCGTCTCTCCTGTTTACCCACATACACGATCCTGTTTCCCTTTTCTCCTCCCCCTCCTCTCTCCTACCCTGGTCCCTTCCTCCTTCTGCCTCCCATGATTATTTTGTTTCCCCTTCTAAGTGGGCTTGAAGCATCCTCACTTGGGCCTTCCTTCTTATGAAACTTCTTTATGGTCTGTGGGTTGTATCCTGGATATTCTGTAATTTTTGGCTAATATCCACTTATCAGTGAGTGTATACAATGCATGTCTTTTTTTTGGGGGGGAGGGGTCTGGGTAACCTCACTCAGGATGATATTTTCTAGTTCCATCCATTTGCCTGCAAAATTCATGATGTCCTTGTTTCTTTAACTGCTGAATAGTATTCCATTGTATAAATGAACCACATTTTCTATATTCATTCTTTGGCCGAGGAACATCAGGGTTCCTTCCAGTTTCTGGCTACTCTGAATAAGGTTGCCATGAACACAGTGGAGCATGTGTCCTTGTTGTATGTCGGAGCATCTTTTGAGTATATGCCCAGGAGTGGTATAGCTGGGTCTTCAGGTAATACGATGTCTAATTTTCTGAGGAACCCCCAGACTGATTTCCAGAGTGGTTGTACCAGTCTGCCCCCACCAACAATGGAGGAGTGTTCCTCTCTCTCCACATCCTCACCACCGTGTGCTGTTACCCGAGGTTTTGATTGTTACCTTAGTCCTTCTGATTGGTGTAAGGGGGAATCTCAGGGGGTCGTTGTGATTTGCATTTCCCTGATGGCTAAGGATGTTGAACATTTCTTCTTGTGTTTCTCGGTCATTGGAGATTCTGTTGAGAATTCTCTGTTTAGCTCCGTACCCCATTTTTTAAATTGGGCTATTTAGATTTTTGGAGACTAACTTCTTGAGTTCTTTATGTATTTCGGAACTAGCCCTTTGTCAGATATGGGGTTAGTCAAGCTCTAATCCTAATCTGTAGGTTGCTATTTTGTCCTATTGACAGTGTCCTTTGCCTTACTGAAACTTTTCAGTTTCATGAGGTCCCATTTTTATCAATAGTGGCTCTTTTCTTATAGATAGATTAGTACTTCTGTTTTGAGAACTGGTCTCAACATATAGCTCAGGTTGGCCTCAAACTTGTGGCAATCCTCCTGCCTCAGCCTACTGAGTTCTGGAATCAACAGGCATCTGCTGCTACAGCCAGGTGATTAGTATTCTCATGAAAGAGGTTAAGGGACTTTCCTATTATTGTTTGTGTTTCTATCCCTCCTGCCATTTATGACATCAGATTCGAGGCAGACATTGAGTCTATGGGGCCCTTGTGATCTGGACCTCCAAGTCTTCAGAATAGAAAAATACATTTATATTATCTGTAGGTTCCCCATCCCTGGCATTTTGTGAGAGCAGAGCAAAGATAAAAACATGTTGGAAAAGAAGTTTCCAGCAGGGAGTCTGGCAGAAGGCAGAGCATTCGTTTGATATTTCCTGCGTCTGGCCATTGCTATAGCAGCTGGGAGGAGGTGGGCTCCATTTGAAGAGGTCACTGCCAGACAAGTGTTTAGGAAGCATTTTTTTTCTGTACGTGTCATTGTTCTAGATGTGGTGTTTCCCCCAAGTGGTTTATAGTTTGACTGTGTGGACCAGCTTTCCATTTTAAGGACCCCTACCCCTACCCACCCTGTCCAAAGCAGCTAACCCAGAGAGGGAGAAATGCTGCAGGTAGAATGTACATTTCTGTGGAACTGGTTTTCTGTTGACCTCCCGCGGACACTGCTGTAACTCTCCTTGACCTATATCGATGTTCTAGTGTACCTTTATTGACTTTGACATATTTCTGTCCTTTTAAGTTTGGCGGGCAGCTCGGTTGCTCAATTTGTCTCTGGACTCTTTTACTTTGTTCCTGTGTGGGGGAAGAAAAAATATTTTCTCTTCTAAACACCAAAGATCCAAAGATAAAATTCCTTTGATGAAGGGAAAACAGCCCCCCTTTCCCCATTTTGATTTTCTTTTGAGCGAAACATGTTCACAGCAAACGGGGAGGGTAAAGGATTCCCCCCCTTAGATAGGCTCAAATTAAACAAAAGAGGGAGAGTTGACAGAAACCAACCAAGGGGAGGATTATGGTGACGTCTGGGGCTAGATGTGAAGAGATCAAGGAAGAAACCAGCAGAGAAGACATCGGTCAGGCTTGTCATGAGCAGTGTGATGGTGTTTACCCATTTTCATGCTGGGCAGAAACATCTTTCCACATTTGACTTCTAGTTCCTTGATGTAATCATATGTTCGGGGTTCCCTGAGAAAGTGTGGGGAGAGTCTTCATATATTGGCTAAGGAACATGTATAGAATAGGTAGAGAGAATTTAACAGCATTGGGGAACAGAAAAGAAAACGTCAAGGCAAACTGTGGGCTGCCCTCTCAATCCTTGAGTTCCCAGTAATTTAGAGACTACAACAGCCACGAGATTGTTCTCTGCTCACAGATAACAAGAGCAGGGGGTAAGTGTAACAAAATCTTCAGAGTAAGGAGGGCCATAGTGGTCTGAAACACTCCTTACAGTTGGAGTGCGTCTGCTTTGCAGGGTTCATTTGAAAATCTGAAGATGACAGGCATCGGTTTCCTTGCTAGATTCCATACCATTCTCACATATGCTTTTGTGCCTGTGGAGTCCCAGCCCTAGATAAGAGAATGCCTGAATATCCCACTAACGTTCTGTTACCAGAAGAGCGTGAGAGGCGTGTGATTCATTTGTGGGCGTAAATTCTGACTGCCATTTGATTCGATGACATTTGATTTCTGTTTGTAAAGATGATGCTGTGTTTCAGATGTTGTGCTAAGCACCATGGTAAGTGCAAGAAGTTAATCATCTGGGAAGGGCCAGATGCCTCACAGAAGACTGGGACTTAAGGGCACACATGAAGTTCCCTGAGAAGTCAATCTAGAGAGTGTTAGAAGTTGTCAGAGAGGAACCTTCTCTAGTGAGTGCTAAACACCCACAGACAATTATATGATCGATGCCTTGAGAACTGGTAGTAAGGTATTATAAGCATTGATGGGCAAGGCACTAGAAATGTAAGAACTATGCTTTCAGGAACACACACACAGACACACACACACAGATACCCACATGCACACACACACACATGCACGCACACAGACACACGCACACACACAGACACATGCACACACACAGACACATGCACACATATGCACACATGCATGCGCAGAGAGAGACATACACACACAGACACATGCATGCACATGCACACATGCATGCACCCAGAGAGAGAGACATATACACACACACAGACACATGCATGCACATGCACACATGCATGTACACACAGAGAGAGGCATACATACACACACGTGCACACACACAAACAGACACATGCACCCATAGGCACACATGCACATAGAGAAAGACATACACACACACAAACACATACATGCACATGCACACATGCATGCACACACATACACACACACAGACACATACACACATACATACATGCACACACAGAGAGATAAGCACACACAGAGAGAGTCATACACACACACAAACACACAAACACACAAGCAGACACAAACACACACAGCAAAAAGGATCCCGAAGGAGTGAAAGTCATTTTCTGCCAACTGACATGTGCAGTCTAACTGTGCATTCTAGAAGTGCCAGTCCTAAGAATGGTGATATTTACTCACGCCTTTTTAGAAATATTTGTAGCCGTCCAGCATTTAGGACACATCACTCCACCTCCACATGTGAAAGTATACTTTCAGAGAAGTATTATTTTGTGAGATGAATCCTAAGACACAGAATCAGTCATGTTAAATTATTCACCGAATGTCATAGGACTGATACTGGTACACACACGATTAGCATCTTTCTGATGGCGGGGTTCAGTTTACCGGGTCACGTTGCACCGGGGAAGATTCAAGGATTTATGGAAAGAGTCAACAGAACAAGAATTGGAGCAACCGGAAAGTATTTGCTGCGAACTCTGTACTTAGGACTCAGCTTTGAGCAATAGCCCCGAAAGGCTTTAGCACTGTTTTCGGTCAGCACACAAACCGTGGTTCAAAGCTCCTCTTTATCTCTTCCTGCGGCATTTGCCGTCCCTGGTTCTGCACACGGTTTCTCACCCCCTCCCACACCTACACTAAGCCCTGTAAGCTGGAGCTATTCCAGTATCCATCCCCTCTGTGTGGTTCTGGAGATAGGAAGCAATACACCAGTGCCTGTCAACTTCTTCGATCTGCAAATCAGGGTGTCAACATTCCTGGGTGTAAAAAGCAAGCTTGGATTACATTAACTCACCACATACTAAACCAGAACCAGTAGGGTAAACCAGTCTCTGTCTCTGTCTCTCTGTCTCTCTCCCTCCCTCCCTCTCGCGCTCTCTCTAGGAGTCAGTATGTGTGAACTTAGCTTTTAAAGCATTTTTTTTCTTTAATTTTACTTCATCCACATTACGGAATTTTATGTGGATTTCTCACTTCCTGTCAGCGATGCCTTCACCCACGTGGCTTTGTTAGATTACACATCGCAGTCGTTTAATTGGTCTCATCTCTTTTGACAGCAGCAGAGACATTTTCAAAGGACAGAGATGATTTTTTTTTTTACCAGTTCCTCTTTGAGGTCCTCCCACTGTCCTCAGATGAAGCAGGAACACGGTGAGGTCCTTAAGAGACAGCCTGTGCCAGCCTCATCAAAAACACTACCCCCATTAGGTTGCCAGTAGGTAAAGCCCTTAGCATCATAGGCTCAGCA
This sequence comes from Rattus rattus, assembly GCF_011064425.1. NCBI lineage: Eukaryota > Metazoa > Chordata > Mammalia > Rodentia > Muridae > Rattus > Rattus rattus. Next base: position 3,931,011 of record NC_046164.1, read on the forward strand.
ACCTGAGTTCCATCCCTGGAGCTCTCAGAAGAGCGGAGAGAGAGATCAGAGTCTACAGGGTTGCCTCTGACTGCCACGGAGGGTGTGCCAACTTTTTGTGTCATGGGGAGTCGAACCCAGAGCCTCCCACAAACTCGGCGAGCCACGATCCGCTGAGTCCTGCCATTTCTGAACTCTGTGTCTCACATATTGCCTTTCTTCTCATTCCTGAACTATGCTGTTCTCTCCATTAATGGGTCTCTCTCTGTCTTTTACAATCCCTCGAGGTAAAAGGTAAGCCTTGCTATTCGGCCTACCTACCACCTTTTCTTTGGGTCTCTTGGAAATGTGACTTCCTCTAAAAATACCTCACCGGTAGAAAGACAGTAGGAGCTGTTTTCCTTCCACATAGCACGACATCCATCAGAGAACTCGGATACAGTGGATGCAGTCATTTTTCCACCCTGTGGTCTCAGTCAGTAATGCTGCCTAATTCTCATTGCTGACACTTCCCTTCAGTGAACAACGTCTCATATGCAGACTTCACACTTTTTGTTGAATGAATCATAGAACCCCCAACTGTTGAGTTCTACTCGGTG